>NC_053117.1:33285357-33550357 GCF_010015445.1 Perca fluviatilis
ACTACCGGGCAGTAAGAGTGCTTAGGGACATCTATAAATTACTACACCGAAAAGAGATGCAACAAAAATATTTATTAATTTAATGATTAAATAAGGTAATGTCTCCAAACTTACCTCAATTATTACTTGTCTCCTGCTAGTTATACTACAGCACTTACTTTAAAAAATAAGTTAAACTAAAAAATATTTTTGTTGCATCTCTTTCGGTGTAGTAATTTGTAGACGCCCCTAGCATCGTCTCACAGCAGCAACAACAACAGCAGAGAGCAGAAGCCAGCAGGCAAGTGTTATTTACATAAACTTCTGGTGTACTTACAAACTTTCCAATCCATCGTTTTATGAGTGCATAACCTATATATACTAGTGTAGACCTTTGGTATCATTTTGGGCATTATTAGTGGGTAATGTTAAGAGACACCGGATCCATTAGCCTCTGCGCTTAAGCTATTCAGCGGCTAACGCTACTTCACGCTTAACGCTCCCAATGTTAGACCCAGGTGAAAAAGCTTCTGGGGGTGTTTGGCTCCCAGGTCATGGTGCAAAGGAACCTAGGGTGAAATTACATTCGAACCATCACTTTAAGTGTTGGAAGAAAGAAAAAAAATTTTTTGTAAATCTTCGGGTTTTTTATAAACCTCAAAAAGTTTGAACCTCTGCACTCCAGACTTTGGTTTACGTTTCAACATCCAGCGCCACTTACAATGAATAGTCAAGGGGTCTGGTCTCTTGCTAAAGAGCACTTGACAGCTACTGGAGGAATCAAAACTGACCTTTCAATTTCAGAATAAGCACTCCGGGCTGATTACAGTAATGTAAGAAGAAGTTGAGATGGTTATCACACCAAATTTATTTTCACGCACTGCAGCAACGAACTTGAAGCAAAGCAGGAATGTAGAGGGGGGGGGGACCACAGCGCTGCCTCTCGTTGTGCCTCGTTATCGTCTGGGAGCTGCGTTCCCATCGTGTTTACGGCATCAGCAGCCACTGTAGTGCACTTGGACGAGGGACAGAGGTTGCATAACAGTGTAGCTCAGAGGGGACACGGAGGGCGCGTGCTCAACAAGTGGGTCAAGATATGAGAAGGGTCTTGGTTTCCTCCTGATCAAACATGTTGTGTTCTCCTTTTAATGAGGGAGGCAAAAGAACACAGGGCGCCTGCCAGATCACATAGTGTTCTCTGCTGCTTCTTGAGTTGCTCGCCCTGACCGAACATGAACCAGCATAGAGTTCGTGGGCTGCCAGAAGTTAGTGGTTAGTCTTCCCCTCATACATCATTTGTTGAATAAGTGTGTTAGTGTGGAGACAGAGTGTACTGTCAGTAAGTCTCTGGCTCCCTGAGGGTTTGTGAGGGATTCTTTTCTGGAGCTCAGAAATGCAAACACACCCGGACAAGAGGTCGGGGTCGTGAAACGGAAAGTTCCCAAGAAGTCTGGTATGTTCTTGCCTTTGTGACCTCTCCTTTAAGGGAGGGGGGTGTGTTGTGTTTATCTGCTCTAGGCATCCACTGGGCTGTTGACTTTGTCAAAGCATCAACAAAGCCGGCATTTATGCTTCGTTCATCCTGTTTTGCTGTAGTTTGCTGTGAGGGCAGAACGATTAAGATGATCAGTCAGTGGTTGCTGTGTTAATTAATTTGCTTGAAATAACATTTTATGTTGATGCCAAATTGCTGATCTGAGGCAGACTTGGTGTATCACATGTTTGGTTGTGCAGCAACCACTGGCAGAGATATTTTGCAGATATTTTAAGAATGTAGAAAATAATCCAAATTATACCCAGTTACACTACATGATGTGCCCAAGTACGGCAAACTTACTTAGGAGCAGCTCTCGGTTTAACAGACACACTGGGGCTGTTCTGGACAAGCAGTGTGAACACATGAGGAGATTCACATTCCATGGACAGTTACTTTATCATTATAATAATAATAATAATAATAATAATAATAATAATAATAATAATAATAATAATATTAAAGTGTACTTGTGTGGCACTTGCCAGAACCATTGATCACAAAGCGCTTTACAGAAGGCAATAAAAAACATATGGGAACAATGAAGATTATGATCAGTTATCACAAATAAAACCAGGAAAAAGCATTGAGAATCATGGCTGCAGCTAATGAATATTTTCATTATTGTCTAATCTTATCTTAATCAAGTAATTGTTTTTTTGGTCAATGCACCGTTAAGTTAATAACATGTCAGAAAAATGCTCATCACAAGTTCACCAGAGCCTTGACGTCTTCAAGGTGGCTTGTTTCGTCCAATCAACGTTCCAAAATTCAAGCGTTTTTGCTTCTTAAATGACTTAAATTATCCATCAAGTTTGCAGCTGATACATGTTCTGTTGATCAGCTAATAGATACATCTTTTTAAGAACTTGTTTTAGCGCTACAGAGAAGGAAAAATAACTTCAGCTGTTTAAACATCTTTTGAACCATCTATCAACACAAAGGAATACCAGTGAACAGATTTCAACAGTTTTAAATAGACACGTGAAGCCCTCTTCAGTAGATCTAATTTTTGCAACAAAGACCTGGTGCCCTTCTGGCTCCAGGCCCTCAACATCCCCAGCTGTGACAACGACTTCCTCTCCTGCTCCTGCTGGGCACTTTCTTCTCTAAAAGCAGAACATGTGTGTGCAGACGTGTTTGCACGCATGACAACAGTCTTCAGGTCATGCATACAAGCAGCACGTCCTTGTAAACAACATCCTGCCCATACAGACCCCTCCGAGTACACTATGTGCAGACTTTCTGACTTCACGGACACCGAATTAACTAGTTGTCAACTGCACCCACATTTTGTTTAAGGATGGTATGGAGGCACAATTGAACACAAACCAGCTTACAATGCAGGTCAACCATGAACAGAATTAAAGGCGAACACATCGGAAGGATTCACTGGCTGGGAAAGAACTAATGAGGATCAGGAGTGTGTGGCTTATTCAGCAACTTCTCACACAATCTGAAAGACTTTGGCTAAATAAAGCACAAAACGCTACAAAAATGTGCATGTGAAAAATTGCTCAGTCTGCTGCTCTCCCTCTGGTATTTGAACTTTTAAAAGCTCCACCATCATGAATGTTTGATAATCTTGGGTGGGGATGCGTTGGGTTTGTCAGCTTATTGGTCAGTGTGGTAGATTGCAGCACTCTCGACACTCAAGAACAGAAATGGTGTTCATCTAGCAGCCTTAGCAACTGATCTTAGCAAATGGCAGATTTAACCAGCCAGCCAGTTTGATTTCCCGATGGTTGATTCCGTGCCTGAGAAGAAGGGAAAATCCTACTAACCTAAAATTTACCGGTATTTGAATGGAGTCTGGTGCTTCTTCCCCGCCTTGCTCTCCATTACCTCTGTTTGCGCCCAGACACGCAGTGACCTAAATCATTGCATGAGGGTGGCGATGAATAATTTAAGGGATTTTTTTTAAATGGGAGTTCTTATCCTCTGGAAAACACCCTCTCTACTCTAGTCTCACTTTGTCCTGGGTAATTAGGTTTAGGTTAATGGGGGCTGTATTTGTACACAATGCTACACGCTTGTAAAAATGGAAAGCTAGTGGGTTTCTTTGATGAAAATGGGTTTCTGATCCGAAGAGAAGAGGGTGTGTGTCTTCCCTGGAAATGACATTATAAGAGATCCTCTTCGTCAACTGTAATCCTTTTCCTTCGAATCAATGTTTGTAGAGAGCCCACACCTGTAAGTCAAGTGGAAATCCCCCCCTCGCATCTTCTCAGTGAAATTTAAATCCCTTTCTCTTTCGGTTTCTTGCAGATTGTCATCCCTTTCTTCAGCCTGCTCATAAAAGACCTCTACTTCCTCAACGAGGGATGTTCCAACAGGCTGCAGAGCGGACACATCAACTTTGAGGTAAACTGAATTTTAAAATTCCCAGAGGGAGTTTCCTCTTGAACAGATTACACCAGATTTTCTCTTTTTTCCCCCCCACACAGCTGACTTCTCTGTCAGAAATGTATTACTACTATATTTTACTACATGGCATGGCAACGGATTTGGTGCTATTTATTTGCACTTCCCTAAACCGTGTTAGAGAATGAAGAAGTAAGACCTGAATGTGTAAAGTGCAGTTTTGTTTCCATGGAACAAACACACTGACCAGTGACCAAAGACTCATGATTATTTCCACTGGTCTTCGGTCACAGCTACACTGAATCAGGCACTATTTTAAGGATTCATTCTATTCTTGGAAACTGCTGATTCCTTTTTCTGTCCTTCTCTGTTATGACTTTTTATACAGTACATTTGAACACATTAACATTCAGGACAGCTGACTACAATCACAGTATGTTAGGTCACTGGGCAGCTTCATTGGAGCCCTAAATGCTCAGTTAAAGTAAAGGAGTAATAGTCAAGTCAACTGTCCATAAACATGTTAATTCCTTCTGAATATTAACCGGGAGTGTCTGTTTTGGGTTTTATTTCAGAAATTCTGGGAACTGGCCAAACAAGTGAGCGAGTTCATGGCCTGGAAGAAAGTGGAGTGTCCGTTTGAGAAGGATCGTAAGATCCTGCAGTACCTGCTGACTGCTCCAGTATTCACTGAAGATGGTACGTTTATCAATGAATGAATACATGAATTATGTAGGAACCTATTTAATTCACTTGTTCCCAACATTGTGAACTATTCCTTTAAGATTAAGGCTGGAGAAAATGGAATTAAGCTGTAAAACCGAAACATATACTAAAGTTTCACGCTCCTCAACATGGTGGCTTTATCATGTCAGTAAAAACTCTTTAACTTTTTTTACTTACTTAACTATTATTACTTATTAAGGTTATCATGCCAAGATTTTTGTTCAGTTAGATGTCTAAAATCAAAATTTTTTTAATTTATTTATTTATTTTTTCAACCCACATGCCATAAATAGAGTAGACAACAGATTGAAACCCACACACACACACCTCATAGTTATCACCTCTGCTCTCATACTGGAGCAGCGCTGATAGTTTCGGTGTCCTTTAATCCACTTCAAAGTCGTGTGTCACTGGCTCCAGCTCTTATCACCGTCTTATCAGAGAGAGACAGGAAGGTCTGTAAAAATCCTCCTGACGTTGAAGTGCACCAACCGAACTGACCAATCAGCTGTGAGTGCTCTGCTCCTCTACAGCCAACACTTATCATTCATGGGAGACGGTGTTGGGTGATAGTGAACATCCTTCTGTCAACCAATTTGTGCATATAAACAGAGACTCAGAGTGTGCGAGAAGTTGATGACTTCTCATTTTAAATGAGGGTTCACTGATGTGTTAACTGTTTCCTAAAAGTCCACTGATGCACATGTTCTAAAGTAGCCTCAGGGACACTTAAACTGTTTTTAGGCTCTAAATAAAGTAAGAATTAGTAAAGAATCTACTGTAACTACTACTGTCGCAGTGAAGAAAAAAGGACAAAGAAATAACCACAAAAAAGGATCAGTGCAGTTTAAAATGTTTTTTTTCTTTTGCACACCGTGGTACACACCGTTTATCACAAATATGCTTCCACAAATAGAAAGTGACGCAAAACATGTGAAGAAAATGCAAGTAGACTGCTAATATTAGCCAGAGTCCTGAATATTATTAAGACATTTTAGAAAAGCTAATAATGATCTCTTGGATTTTCTCGTTGCAGCGTTGTATCTGGCATCGTACGAGAGCGAAGGTCCTGAGAACAACATGGAGAAGGACAGATGGAAGTCTCTGAGGTGTGTAAGAACCCCACCCTCTCCCCCACCCACCCCTGTCTGCCTCTTCTCACACACACACACACACACACACACACACACACACACACACACACACACACACCCACCCTCTGGGCTTTGGAGTCTTTCAATCATGGCTGTCACCTCAAATCCCATCCTGCCTCTCCACTGACCAGGCAGACCCAGAGGGATGTAGGTCACACTGATGCTGACCTGCACGCTATTCAATTAATGCGTTGAACACACATACACAGGTGCTCATCATTCTTCTTTGTCACACCGTCACTTGCATAGACATACGCAAAGGACATCAGTCATTTTAACACAATTACATCCTATGCACTGACACACACGCATGCATGCACAGACAATTGTAAAAATCCAGCAGCTAAAGAGTCAGATAGAGTCCTTCAGGAGCTGGAGAGGCCAAAACTGATAGAAAAACAAAAGATGGAAATACAATTCCAGTTTTATGCTAAGTTGCTTTGTGCTTGTAGAACAGTTTGCTAGTAGTGGTACCCACATAACAAGGTACCCACAAGTAAGGGCTGTGCATCTGTCAGTTTGTTGTAAAATTGTTCTTTATTTAGAAATCTGAAAAGGGAGGAATAAAGAACAGCAAAACATGGAAACTGGAAAGTGAAAATACACAAGACAGACATGTAAAAAATAAATGCAGTATTTATGGACAGTGAACACATTATTTAATGCAGGTTGCCAAAAACAGACCCCGCACACCCAACTGCCCACATGTAGACATATGACTCAGATCTGCTGGCAGGGGTCAGAGGTGAGAGAAGGTTTTGGACCCAGAGCCCTATGAGTGTTGGGTTAGACCCAGCCTGTGTGTGTGTGTGTGTGTGCCAACCCTCTGTGCATCCCCCTGAGCTTTGCCTCCGCTGCGCCACGATCTGTCACTTTATTCTAGCCGAGCTGCGTCAGCAAAACGTGATGCTCAGATCGGAGAGACTGTTCGACAGACCGTCTCTCTAATCAACCCTGGGAATCCACTACTAAAGACAAACTGTTGCTGCCACTTAGATTCTGCTTTTTTAAAACTGAAAGAGTGAGACGTTCTTAGCGGTTGTCCAATTTGTAACATTAAGTACACTATAAAAAAATAAATTTGAGTTTCAAACCCAACTTCCACAACAGTTTTTTGAACTACAACTACATCTTAAGTACTTTATAAAATACGTTGAGGTTCACTTGCGGTAAAAACAATAAGTGTATTTATTGTAAACCAAGTTTGTTAGCTATTGAATTATACTGTAGCCTAGTATTAATCAATTATTTGCTTTAATGAGCTGCGGTGGTTAGGTATGCACGCTCTGAATTCTTTCAGTTAGCCTCATACGATAAGCCTAACTAGCAGGACTAACAGTGGTTTCTTTCTTGTCTCCACAGATCCACTCTGCTAAGCAGGGTCTGAACTTCTAATCTGAAGAAATCAGAATGAAGACAAACCCCTGACAAGCGAGCCGGGCCCTGTCAACGCCGCCGTTGTCTAAACGAAGTATCCCCGTGTTGGAAGGGAAACGACAATCTCTACTTTGGCTGCCCCAGCTTCAGATTTCTATCAAGCTCTGCTTTTCCTCACCTTCTCGCTTTTTGTGCTGTATATTTCAGGACAGCTATTTTTCCTCTTTGTATGACTTTGTAGTCTTTTTGTTTTTAAAAAAGAAATGCTACAAACCTTCACAGTAAAAGCCAAGGGGTGCCAAGGTTTCTTTTCTGAAGCATTTCACCCTGATAAACCTTCTGTGAGCGTAAATGGAGTTGTTGGGGTTGTTTGTCCACCCCGCTAGTTTTCAACAAGTTTTTTGTTGTTTTTTTTCCACTGAAGCTACAAAGTTAGCTGCTGGTTGGCTAACTCAAAAGAAACGCTTTACTCGCTGGTTTCATAAGCCAGCGTTCTTTGTACGGAGAACTCCAAACTTGCCTGGAACACTGTTGTTTATCATTAAGCTAGCCATCATTTGTAGTTTTATTTTGTCTCCTTCCTTTTGAGTATATGTCACTTCATGTTCCTGAAGGTTTTGTTAATCGCGATGTGTAAGAAAATGCACTGGCTGCATTTTAAAGAAGATGTAAATGAGCTTTTTTGTTCGTTTGTGTGGTATACATTTTTGTGATTTTCTTGCCGTTTATATTTGACACACCCAAGGCCTCAGTAAACTTCAACCATAAGAGAAACACTTTTGGTTAAAACGGCATCTGAAACCCCCGTCCCCTGCGTCTTTCCAACATAGGAATTGGGGTTTGAGACACTGTTGGATGCTCTGCTGGATGAGCACTTCATTACTGAGGCCTTTAGCAGTGAGTTTAAATGGAAGGTGTGATGATAGTGTGTATCCTGTTGTTCCTGATAATTAGTGTTAAAATAGCCCCACTGCTGCTGAGAAGATAAGCTGGGCTGTAGGCTACCATTCATATTTTCCCCTTTTTGTTCCTGCTCTAATGTAGAAAATGAGTATGCTTGTGCTGCCCCCTGGTGGTTCAGTCTGAAAAGTGAATGGATTTTGTGCGGTCGAGTAATGTGCACTGAGGATTTCTGTTTAAACCCTAAACATGCTAAATAGTATCATTTTTATGTTTTTATTTTCATATTATAAAAAAGTACAGTTTCTTCCATATTTGTTTTATTTATAAATATATTTGTGTAGTCACATTATGTCCTCATGCCAATATTTACTATTATTTTATTGTTATTTAATTTTGTACTAGGTACATAACATGCTTAAGTAGTCCTCAGGTATTGGCTTAACTATTATTTTTATATACAAGTTTGTATGATTATTTTTCAAGGTACTAGCTCAGAGTATGATGTTAAACGACTGATGTCTGCTTTGCCTTGACTGCTCCTCCCTCAACACAGAGTGCTGTTGTGATTTATTGTGTACTGTGTTTGTTTTTTCCCCTTCCTGTGTTTGTTCATTTGTATTTGGACTGTTAAAAATGGAAAGAGGAACCATTTGTAAATGAGTTGGTAGTGTTTAAAAGAGAAAGTTAATAAAAAATGTTTAAAAGTATGAAGTGTCTCAGTGGGTTTCTTAAATATTTTGAGCATGGAAGTGTATATAACGTAATAATAATAATAACTTTTATAACTATATAGCACCTTTTCAAGAAACCCAAGACACTACAGAATGACTGTGGCTAAGCTAAAGGGTTGTAGGCTGTGGTAAACAGGCGGTGTTTCAGGAGTTTTTTTTAAATACAACAGTTAAGATTTCTATTGCATCTCACAGACTTCCTTAAGCAATAGAGCTGGCTCAGGTGTCATAAGAAAATGAAGATAAATGTTACATTATGTTTCAAAGAGTTGGATTTTGCTACAGAATGAACAGCTTAATATCCCACCAAGAAATAAATAACTTTCAAAATGAATGTGTAAGTAATGAATCTACTTACTTTAATGATTTTTTATGGCATGCTATACTATGACTTTTTTAAGAAATACTATACTATGAATTTTTATGACTTTTTAATAACATACTATACTATGATTTTAAATATATATTAGATTATTTTATATACTATACTATAACTTTTTATGACATGCTATATTATGACCTTTTGACTTTTCTTAAAATCCTATACTATGACTGTATGAATTTTTATCACATGCTATAAAGTGACTTTATGACATGCTATACTATGACTTTTTATAACACAATATACTATGAATTTTTATAACATAATATACTATGAATTTTTATGACATGCTATACTATGACTTTTTATAACATACTATACTATACATTTTTATGACATACTATATACTACAACTTTTTATGACCTATTATGACTTTTTATAACATATTATACTATGATTTTTAAAGAATTTGTATGATATACTATACTATGACTTTATGAGATACAATACTATGACTTTTTAATAACATGCTATACTATAAATTTATATATATATATATATATTTTAGATTATTTTTATATACTATGCTATACCATAGTATAGCATGTCATAAAAAGTTATAGCATACCTTCTATGACTTTTCTTAAAATTCTATACTATGACTGTATGAATTTTTATCACATGCTATAAAGTGACTTTATATGACATGCTATACTATGACTTTTTATAACATAAATACTGACATTTTATGACATACTATACTATTAATTTGTATGACTTTTTATGACATACTATACTATGACTTTTTATACTATGACTTTTTATGACATACTATACTATGACTTTTTATGACATACTATACTATGACTTTTTATTACATACTATACTATGACTTTTTATGACATCCTATACTATTACTTTTTTATGACTTTTTTCTAACATCCTATACTATGATTTTTTTGACATACTATACTATGACTTTTAGTTACATACTATACTATGACTTTTTTATAATATGACTTTTTATGACATACTATACTATGACTTTTTATGACATACTATACTATGACTTTTTATTACATACTATACTATGACTTTTTATGACATCCTATACTATTACTTTTTATGAATTTTTATAACATACTATACTATGACTTTTTATGAATTTGTATGACGTACTATACTATAATTTTTTTTGAATTTTTATGACATACTATACATGACTTTTTATGACTTTTCATGACATACTATATGACTTTTTATGACATACTATACTATGGCTTTTTCTAACATACTATACAATGACTTTTTATGACTTTTCATGACATACTATATGACTTTTTATGACATAATATACTATGACTTTTTTATGACTTTTTCTAACATCCTACACTATGACTTTTTATACTATGACTTTTTATGACATAATATACTTTGACTTTTTTATTACTTTTTCTAACATCCTATACTATGACTTTTTATACTATGACTTTTTATGACATACTATACTATGACTTTTTATACTATGACTTTTTATGACATCCTATACTATGACTTTTTATACTATGACTTTTTATGACATCCTATACTATGACTTTTTATACTATGACATTTTATGACATCCTATACTATGACTTTTTATACTATGACTTTTTATGACATCCTATACTATGACTTTTTTATACTATGACTTTTTATGACATCCTATACTATGACTTTTTTATGACTTTTTCTAACATACTATACTATGAATTTTTATGACATCCTATACTATTACTTTTTATGAATTTTTACAACATACTATACTATGACTTTTATTAATTTTTATGACATACTATACTATAATTCTTTTGAATTTTTATGACATACTATACAATGACCTTTTATGACATACTATACTATGACTTTTTTATGACTTTTTCTAACATACTATACTATGACTTTTTATACTATGACTTTTTATGTCATCCTATACTATGACTTTTTATGACATACTATACTATGACTTTTTATGAATTTTTATGACATACTATACTATGACATTTTCTGAACTTTTATGAAATACTATAGTATGACTTTTTATAACATCCTATACTATGACTTTATATACATTTTCATGACATACTACACTGACTTTTATGACATACTATACTGACTTTTTGTAATATTTATATATATATATATATATATATATATATATATATATATATATAATGCCATTTTATGCTTTTTGATGACATTCTATACTATGACTTTTTTAATGATTTTTTATGGCATGCTAGGACTTTTTTATGAAATACTATACTATGAATTTTTATGACTTTTTAATAACATACTATACTATGATTTTAAATATATATATATAAATATTAGATTATTTTCATATATGCTATAACCTTTTATGACATGCTATACTATGACCTTTTATGACTTTTCTTAAAATTCTATACTATGACTTTATGAATTTTTATCACATGCTATAAAGTGACTTTTTATGACATACTATACTATGACTTTTTATGACATACTATACTATAATTTTTTAAGAATTTTTATGACATACTATACTATGACTTTTTATGAATCTTTATGACATACTATACTATTACTTTTTTTATAACATACTGTACTATGACTTTTTATGAGTTTTTATGACATACTATACTATGATTTTTTTGAATTTTTATGACATACTATACAATGACTTTTTATGAATTTTCATGACATATTATATTAATTTTTATGACATACTATACAATTACTTTTTTATTACTTTTTATGACATACTATACTATGACTTTTAATTACATTTTATGACATCCTATACTATGACATTTTATGACCTACTATACTATGTCTTTTTATGACATGTTATGCTATGACCTTTTATGAATTTTATGACATACTATACTATGACTTTTTATGACATGCTATACTATGACTTTTTTATGAAATACTATACACACCTTCACCTTCCTGGGTACCATGATCTCTGCCGACCTCTCCTGGATAGCAAACACCACGAGAGCATCCTAACGTACTGGATCACGGTGTGGTTCTCACACTGCACTGAGGCAGAACGGTAGAAGCTCCAGAGAGTGGTCAACATCGCTCAGAGGATCATCGGCTGCCCCCTCCCCGTCCTGAAGGACATCAATTCATCCCTTTGCCTCAGCAGAGCTAAGGCAATCATCCAAGACTGCTCCCATCCTGCTTACCCCCTGTTTGACCTGCTGCCCTCTGGCAGGCGCTACAGGTCAATCAGGACCAGGACAAACGGACTCAGGAACAGCTTCTTTCCACAAGCCATCACCACACTGAACACCCATCTCCCTTTTTTATAACATACTGTACAATGACTTTTTATGACTTTTTATGACATGCTATAATTTGACATTTTATGATTTTTTATGACATACTATACTATGACTTTCTATATATTTTTTAAACATACTATACTATGACTTTTTATGACATACTATACTATGACCTTTTATGAATGTTTAAGACATACTTCACTATGACTTTTTCTGAATTTTTCTGACATTATATACTATGACTTTTTCTGAATTTTTATGACATACTATACTATGACTTTTTCTGAACTTTTATGAAATACTATAATATGACTTTTTATAACATCCTATACTATGACTTTTTATAAATTTTCATGACATACTATAGTATGACTTTTTATGACATCCTATACTATGACTTTTTCTGAATTTCTATGACATACTATACTATGACATTTTTATGACATGCTACTATGACCTTTATGGTGTTTTATACTATACTATACTATGACTTTGTACGTGACCCAGGAACAGACAACATGAAAAGAGAAGCAAACCAGAATGCTGGTAAGGTGGAAGTTAACACAGTCTGCAATGTGCAGTACATTAAAGATCTGGATCTGGTGTGGACTTTAATGATTACATAATGCTGACTTGAAACCTCACCTTTTATCATAAAATCATACCAAATCTTAAATAACATCATAATCAGCTTTATTGGCCTAGTATGTGTACACATACAAGGAATTTGACTCTGGTTAACATATATGTTGATGATGAATGACACAAAAAGACATGCAGACCTAATTCAGTATGAGCCAGGGACCTGGAAAACAAACCTGGTAAGGGAAACAGACTGATTGAAGGTACACAAGTTATGTCTCCCTATAACAGAAAAAAAAATCTAATTTTCCTGGAAAGCAATAAAAAGGCACTTAAAGTTTCTCTTAAAATCATTTACAGAACTTCCTCGAAGGTAAATGAGAAATAGGTTGAGGGACAACAATATAACATGCTGTGTAAGATAAAAACAAACCTTTATGATCAATATTTGATTAAATCAGTGAGGAGAGACTGAAGTATTGTGATGGTGTTTTCTGGTGATGTTGAGCTGAATTTTCTGCACAGAGGCAGGAAATAAAAACGTATATTTGGCTCCACTGAGTGGCCAAATAAAGTTAATGCAACTGACAGTGTTTGCTGCTGAATTACACTTCCAGCACTCACAACAATACACAAATATTTGAGGTAATAATAAAGTGAGATGAATAGCGTTAAAAAAATATTATTCATGTAAAAGAAAACTGATAATGTGTGATCTTGGAGACAGAATGACCAATCAGTGTCTTACTCTTTGGCGTATAACATTAATATTGCCCCTAAATTTGACATCTACTATTATGTTCAAGATAAGTCATACACATTTAAAAGAAAAACAGAACATTTGATAGTGTAAAAACAAACAAGTGTTTACTGCACAGCACTAAAAATTATGGTATATTTAATGGCATCCAGAACTGTGGTGGTATTCAAAATAAAGTAAGTACACTATCATACTATGGTGTTTAAAGTAATGCATCGGGGTTCAAATAACATATTAGAGCACGTGTTTAAATATCTGCATAGTAACTTAATACCTAATATGATGCTCTCAAACATCATGCAGTGCAACAGCAACACATCATATGTCAATATAATAAATCATATTTTACAATTCTATGGTCTCCACAAAATGACAACCTACATTAATGATGTTTTTGAATCATCAACAACAAACATCATACTTAATTATGGCATTCAAAAAGTCTCAAACTAAACTCTGCCATTCAAAATATTTATTCATACCATTCTGATAACACCCTGTGATTTCTGGACATATGCTGTACTATAATAGAACGGTAAGAGTTTACATTATCTACGAAACTACATCATATTATATTAAAAGAGACCAATACACCCATTACTGTTCTGTGGCAAGAAAATATGCTGCTTATGCAGTACTTTACTATGGTATCTAAAGAACTACAAGGCCAATAAACAACAACATTCACATTAAATATGTGGCTCCCAACCAAGGGTGTGTTATATTGGTATATTGGTTGACCTGGTCATGACCCACTGACATGATAATGGATCACAAGAAGACATTGATTTGTGTCAGAGGGTCAGAAGCTAAACAGGTCATGAACCACTGCACTCAACTACGACCTTTAAACGATGCCATGCTGTAACATTTAGAGCACTGTATGTTATACTGTACTGAGGTGGAAAACTATTCTGCAACAGACTGAACAATTTCATGTGTTTACAAAAATTATGCTGTATTGCTGGGTACTGAATTCAATACTTTTTAGGCACGGACCGGATTGCCTCCATAGTATCGATTATCGAAAAATGCCTCCTCAATCAATACCATATTTCAAGAGGCCTACCTAAGGAGTAAATCTCATTAGTGTCAGTGAGCCAATACGCTGCTACCAAGATAAAATAATGCTCGTGATTGGCTGATTAACGTTACATGCAAGTTACATGTCGTAGAGGCAGGCAGGAAAAACTCTATGTTACGCACAGAGATGGGACTTACGTAATAGAAGCTGAAAAATAAACAAAAAGATTTGTGCTGTAATGTGTAAAATATTTTGTCAAAATGGATTTTATAAAATTGGTATCGAAAAAAGTTTCTTTCAGGAACTGGTATCAAAGTCACGGTATTGGTATTGGTAGCCTACCGAACATCTTTTAACCATAACCTGCTCTAATAACCTGGTCTTCTCATCAAATCTCACCCTAAATCAATACTGATTTGGGTCTAGATAATGTCATCTTGCAACTAAACTAACCATGTATCCTGTTAGCCATCCAACGATGTGAGATCGTAAATACTGTAAACAACAAGAGGAGGCACATGTAAACTAGAGCCAGACCGATATATCGGCGGGCCGATTGGCAACACTCGTGTTTAACCCTTTAAGTTTCATATCTTAAGTTTGTATTTTTATACATTTTATTTATCAGAACTTTTTTTTTTTCCCAATCTCTTTATTGTTTTTTTCCAAGTTAGTGACATTTGCATATACAAAGTGTTGTACAGATAAGTGATAACAAAAAGGAGTTCCATTCGAATTTACTGGACCTTCCACATGCCTGTCTTCAGGTATTTATCAGAACTTTAATATATTTTGATATTCCTCTGTTCTGTTGTGACAATAAAACAAACAAGTTTATTTTTAAACTGCATTATCATATTATTTTAGTGAGGACTTATAAGTAACAAAAAATAACTAATGTTAGGGAAATCTGTTTATGTTTTGTTACGTATTTCTGGATTTAAAAAAAATAAGTATCGGCTGATATATCGGAATATCGGATTTTTAAGTCACCAAATATTTGTATCGTTATCGGCCTTAAAAATCCTTTATTGGTCGGGCTCCTGAATGTAAACATGAGGAGAGCATGCAAACTGCAAAAACAAAGCCAGCTGCCTGGCGGGTTTAAACCCAGACTTTAGGGTGGCGGGGTTAAAAACCGTGAAGCCAAATCAGTCAATTCTTCCAATATGAACATGTGTTCTGCCAGACTGCCCTTGAGCAAGTTCCTGCAACCCTACTCAGCCACTGGGAGAATGCATGTATTACAGAGTCATCTAAATGCCTTTAGTGTGTCAACATGTTTGCCTATTCAGAATGTGTCCTCAGATCATTTGCCAGCCTCTCCGATTGCTCTCAGGTTCAGGTTAGGAGTCAGTGACCTGGATTTTTACTTTGTTGTTCTGTGACTGCTGCAGATGATTCCGATTTGGCCACCTGCCATTATTGTTCTGTGCCTGTCAATAAAACTTGCTGCAGGCAAGGCTGCATCACAGACAAACGCACTGTGAAAACCAATTAATCATTTCTGAATGTGAAAGACTAAAGCTTTGGGTCTAGACTTTCACTCGTCCCAAACCAGAGAAATGCAAAATATGAAAACATGGAGCCCAAGAGACGAGAATTATCATAGTAAAGGCATAGATAGGGTGGCACCTAGAGTATATTATACTATCTCTTTGTTTTAATGAATATTTGTATATGAACAAAGACTACAAAGATGGTACTGTGTAGAAATGTACTGTGAAAGGTGTCACAAATACCCCACAGTGAGTTATCAATCTCTGTACTTCCCCTCAGCTCTACTGAGTGATTCAGCGTCCTAAAAGCTATTTTTTTGGTTTTTCTGGCCTGCAACTTCACTGTTTTGGTTCACTCCCACTACTCTCTGACTGACAAGCAACAAGCTGGTGAAGAAAGTGGAACTTTCCAGCAGCTAAGGCTACGTTCACACCGCAAGTCTTAATGCTTAAGTTGGATTTTTTGCTTAGATCAGATTTTTTGTTTGGTTGTTCACATTACCTTTTAAAATGTGGCCTATATCAGATTCCAGTGTAAACTGTTTGTGGTTTCGAACTGACCCGCAGGCGCAAAAGAACAATAACAATGACATCAAACGCAGCACGCTGTTGCACTAAAGTTAGGGAGGTTATGGAGGAAGTAAGCATTTTTGCTTTTTATTTCAAAATGTTTGTGTAACGGCAGCCGTAACATTAATGAGCAGGTGCTGAGGAGGAGAAGAATGAAGAGAAAGAGAGATTGACAAATTGACTATTTCGGAGTATCTCCCAATACACTAATTACGTCTAACACCTCACTCTCCCGCCATTGACTTGCGCCATCACTGTTCTCCATTTTGTAGGCCTAGTCAAGTTTTTAATTGTACTGTTGTGTATTGTGTCTAGGGCTAACTCCCGCCGGCGCATAATTGTGACAAATGTCGATGTAGATTGACGTCAAAGTCGCATCAAATCTGCCTTGGTTGTTCACACTGGCATTGAACAAAATCTGACCTGGGTCTGATTCAGGACCACATACATATGGAAGTGGTCTAAATCTGATTTGAAAAAATCTGATCTGGGCAAGATTTGAGTTGTTCACACTAATTCTGAAGAAGTCTGACCTGGTAACTTGACACCTCTGATTTGGGCCACTTTTGCCTTCAGTCTGAACGTAGAGGCAGATCTGGTTGCTTAGGAGACTGATGTGATATTGTATAATTGAGGATAAGTCAGATGTTTTTTTTTCCACCTGGATAGATGCTCTCAAGTGGCTATAACAATCAATGCAGCTTTAAAGTGAGTCTTGTAAATTTAGCTATAATTACAGGACAATGCTAAATGCTAAAACCAGAACCTAATAATGTCACATGTAGCCTATTATCTCTCCCGTGGCCTGAACACATCTTTTTAATCTCAGTGAGTTTCTCCTGGTTAAATAAAAAGATAATCAAATAAAGTGTTGGGAGTTTATTTTTCAACTGATTGCCAAGATGTTAAAAGGTGTATCTGGACCAGTGACTTAGCCCAAAATAACACATATTGCATCATTATTACACATACAACGCTTTAAGGTTGAAGTTACCTTAATAACTTACTTAAAACGGGGTCTACGTCGCTCACACCTGACCCGAGGCTGCCAATCATGACGGTGACCGCGCACGCGCGAACGTTCACAGCCGATGAGTAAAGAGAGCGCGAGCGAGAGAGAGAGGGGAGGAGGGGGGGAGATAAGAGGGAGGAGAGGATGCGACCAGTGTTGTAGATGGACCGTTTCTCTATACGGATGCTCGAATGTGCGAACACATCATTTTTTAAATTTTAAATCGTCTCCCCGGCTCGTTTGAAGACTGCGAACTAAATCAGGTAAGAGCCGAGATCTCCTCTGAACTAAAAAGCGACTCTTCTATTACTCTCATCTCAGGAGAGGAATGACGAGGCATCGCAAGTTGCAGGTGCACACTCATCTTAGGAGATATTTGAGTAAACTAAACCGAATTCGTTTTAACATGACCTTTACCGGTATTCTTATCAAATGAAACGCCAGTAAATTGCACTGTAAATCTTTTATGTTGCAGTCAAAAAGTTGAAGCTTTAAAACTTAAAGGAAAATAAAAAATAAACGGGATTTTAGAGGTTAATCTTTCTATATAAGTTGATAAATGATGTCTTTAATGTTGACTGTCGGAATAGTTTCTGAGAACTGATCTGACATCCACTCACTGTATGCGAGCAGGAATGTCATGAATGAAGTCTATGTGTGTGTGTGTGTGTGTGTGTGTGTGTGTGTGTGTGTGTGTGTGTGTGTGTGGTGTGTGTGTGTGTGAGAGTGGGAGACAGTTCCACGCAACAAAAACAGGATTGTTCTCGGACATTGTTATCCTAGATACACTCTTACTATGCAGACAGAAACATGCTATAAAGATCACTTTAGGATGCAGTTATATTGTAAAGGTTGTTCTTCTTATTTTGATTATTTTTCATAAGCTTTCTGAGTAGCATCTCCCGCACTGCTAGTGTCTGAGGAGATAGGAAGTGACTGTTCATGTAATGCAATACTTCCTGCCTCCTGAATAATAAATGGCGGAGACACTCATTGACCATTATATACTGATTTGCTCTCCTCCCTCTTTCTGGCTTTGTCCGGTTTTCTCTCCTCACAGCATCCGCTCTTTAGTTTCTAAACCTCACTCCCGGCTTCCTCAAACTGACCATTTTGTGCTAAAAATCACAGTACTGTTGGAAAAGCTTACTTCCCATTGATGAATTTCAGCAAATATTGACTTAAAAAAAAATAAAAATAAAAATCCCTTTCCTCTCTGCAGGTGACAAGATGGGGAATGGTTCGATGAAATCAAAGCGTTACAAACACGCCGACGGCTCTGCTGCCGCGTCCGACAGCCGACCCCACAAAGATCAGGGGTTCAGAAACTCGCCCCTGGACTCCCTGAGGGTCCGGGTGGATGAGCTGGAGCGAGAGGGCAAGAGGAGGGATGAGGAGCTCTGTGCCAAAGAGCTCCAGATCAAGGCTCTCCAGGAGCAGCTGGCCAAACAGACGCGAGCTCTGGCCGAGCTGAGCGAGGAGCTGCAGAACAAGTGCATCCAGCTCAACAAGCTGCAGGACGTGATGAAGAACCAGAGCGGGGCCTCGGCAGGTCTGGCGTCACGGCCCCCTTCCATCAGAGTTGCCAGCAGGGGCAGCCCCAACCTCAGCGTTCGCATCAAGGAAACCCTCAACAGAAGGAAAGGGGCCAAAGCCGGGGTGTCGGCCGAACCCACATCCAGGACCTACGACTCCAGCAGCCTGCCAAAGTTCTCTTTCGAGAAGGCCCGGGTACCAAAGGATGCAAGGTGGGATGTTTGTGTTCAGGAAGGTTCAAAGCACAAAAAGGAGGAAGGGAAATGAGGCCAGACAGATGGCAGGTAAAGGTTCACGATGCCCCCAGGGCCAGTCCATCTCGGCTTGGCGGAGGAGTGTTAAAAATGGAAACAGCAGCAGCAGTGGGTGGTAGACAGGAGGTGGGCAAGAAGCACAGATGAGTGTGGTGATGTGGAAGGAATGTTCAGTGTTCCAAGATTTTTCAGCTGCTGGTCAGTGACTTTAAGCCAGAACTGACGAAATTTTCTTTTTTGATATAATCAACGTTATGTCCAGAATCTATTTCTTCTCGAGGTTTCCATTTAAATAATTTACTGGCTCAAAAATGTGACATGCACTATATGGCCAAAAGTATGTGGACAACCGCTTTCTCTATGGTTTGGCCCCTAGTTCCAATAAAGGGAAATGTTAATGCCACAGTAGCTTATACAGTAATATTGGGGACATTATTGTGCTTCCAACTTTGTGACAACAGTTTGTGTTTGGTCCAACATAACGATGCCCCCACTGCACAAAGCCAGGACTTTAAAGAAATGGTGCAATGTTTGGGTTTCCGCATACTTTTGGCCATGTAGTAAGAATGTTCCATGACATATTATAACCCTATTTATAATTAATGGCACAAATGCACATATATATTTTTTCCGTCATTTATGACAGTGATTATCTCTGTACCAGCAGGTATAAACAGGCATAAATCAAGACTTATTTTCATAAAAATAGGAGCTCCACCCGTCTCATAAAAAACAATTTCCTTTTTTTCCCAGCTGTTGATTGATTGATTTGTACTAACCGTCTGTATTGCAGTATGACCCACCCCGACAGGAAGTTTATCAAATTAAGGAAGTAAGTTGATCTCAAAATGCTGCCTCATGGGGATGGTAAGGCCTCGAGCCTCAAAAAAGGACATTTAGGATTATTTTGACAAATGAAGCTCAATAATGTAGTATCTGAAAAAGCAAATATGTGAAACCATCAGAGCATTCTGCCTCTGAAGAACTAAGATGTTAAATATTAAAGGGATAGTTGGGATGTTTGAGGTACTTATCCATAATCAGTGTGTTACCTACAGTAGATAGCAGTCGGCAGGCCCCCCAGTTTGGAGAGGGAGACAGGAGTACTGACACAGAAGCTATGCAATGTACTGCTGTAGACGGGGGCAGCAGCTAAATGTATTTTTATCCACCTAAAAAATTAATATGTTTAAGTCAACGCTATATTTAGAATATTTTCCCTGCTTTACCTTTGACGTCAGGCAGCCCTTTCCAACAGGGAACTGAAGCTGTTGTATACATCTACGCTCTCTTCAAAGCCACCAGCAGTGTTGCCAGCTCTTTTCCAATGAAGTCGCTAGCACCAGCTCCAAAAGTCGCTAAAAGTAGCGAGATTTGTGACATCATTACGCAATAATTTGCATAAAGCTTGGTGGTTGTGTCGGCAAGGTAGATAGAAAGACAAGGCAAGGCAAGGCAAGGCAAGGCAAGGCAAGGCAAGGCAAGGCAAGGCAGCTTTATTTATATAGCACATTTCAGCAACAGGGCAATTCAAAGTGCTTGAAGAGTTGAAGCAGACCTGCAGTTTTCTGGGAGTTTGTTCCAGATATGTGGAGCATAAAGAAAGAAAGCTTTAGCCAAATAATCACAAATTCAATACAGGAATTTATTTGACCTTATAATTATTACTTAGGTAGCCTATCCTTGAAGTAAAAATAGAAATTCTACAAAGGGAGGGAAACAGATCAATAAAGGATTCTCAAAGAAGGCTGGCTTGCCCAGGACCAGGCCAGCTCAGCGGCTCTGTTTTGGCGGCCACAGGAGAGAAATATCTTGAGTGCTCGCTGGACAATACTGGCGACTTTTTTACAGAGTGGTCGCTGTCTTTTCTACAGAAAGTTGCCAGATTTGTCGCTAGTCGCTTTTGTGAAAAAAAGTTGCTAAGGGGGTCCGAAAGTCGCCAAGTTGGCAACGCTTGCCACCAGACTCATTTTACTTTCCAGAACACAGGAGTTGCTGGTCTACCGCTGCCTTCGATTGGTTAGTTTCTTTGTGTCTGTTACAACGCCAAGAAAGGCTCTTTATGAAAGAGGTCCAACATAATCATGGGTCAAGGAGTAGCAGAAAAATAACGTTCAGTTTATTGGAAAACATTATAAATGACCTCCAAACAAATCAACAACAAACAAAGGCCGCTACCTGAAGGCTGATGGGCGGGAAGAACGAATGGGTCGTAGGATCTGGGCTTTCCTCTCTAACCTAAACCAACATTAAAAAACTAAACCTAACAGAAATCAAACCACGAAAGGACTACCGGACCCATCATAAAAAAAAACAAACAAACACAAAGGCAAAATCTAAATCACGGCAGTCACAGTCACACACTGCTGCTGCTGAGGCCAGAAGGTGGAGAGAGAGAGAGAGAGAGAGAGAGAGAGAGAGAGAGAGAGAGAGAGAGAGACAATGTTCCTGCCCCCTCTTTATTGATTTTCCCTCAATCAGGCTGAATCAGACACACTTAAGAGAGAACAACAAAAAAACATCATGAGTCTAACCCTCAGCCAGGAAGTATTCCTCTAAACCAGGGGTCTTCAACATTTTTTGGGCCAAGGACACCTAAGGTGAAAAAGAGACAAGCAGGGACCCCTTCTACATATATATTGTATAAAATTGAGTAGCATAATAAACCGGGCCTACAATAACGTGTAAAGCCTTTACACATACCTTTTTATGGTGCCCTATAATAGTAAGATACTATTTACATACT
The DNA here is from genome assembly GCF_010015445.1 of Perca fluviatilis. Lineage (NCBI taxonomy): Eukaryota > Metazoa > Chordata > Actinopteri > Perciformes > Percidae > Perca > Perca fluviatilis. Next base: position 33,307,749 of record NC_053117.1, read on the forward strand.
CATATATCATCATGTTTTAATGTCAAACATACACACGGAAGGCACAGTGAATCCATTAGCTTAACTGTATCTGTGGATGCCTACCATAGTGGCTACCCTACAGGCCAGTAACCCCCACTTTCCACCGGCTACGTAACGGCTGTGGATCCGCTCCGGAACGGCAGCGGAGTCATTAAGTTTCCATTAAAGTCAGTGTGTGTATTTCCACTGACTGCGGAACAGCTGCGTTCCAACTGCATCCCAGCTCTGGCGGTCCGCAGCCCTCCGGAGCAGATACGCAGAGTTTATATTTTTGCCGGAGAGCTCCCCCGCAATTCAGCACACGGCAGATAGTGCGCAACAGGAAGTTGAGCACAGAAACATCTGGTTAATTTTCAAAATAAAATACACCGTGCTCACGGTGGATCATATGTCCCTGCACTACACCTTGAAAACACAGCACAGAGCTGTTTCCCCTCTACTCCTCTGGATGGACACTAACTGTTGTTGGTTTTGTGGTTCTATTCTACGTGAATTCGCGAGATCTTGTGGGTCCTCGTAACTACAGCTGTCAGTCATGGCCGCAGCCGTGCCGCAACAAATCCTGACCTAGTGGGTATTGACGGACGGCGGAGGCGGTCCGCAGACGTTCTGCATTCAGTGGAAATCCGGAGTTAGCGTATCATCAATGTTGTTGAGGTTGTTGTTTTTTACAAATATGTTGGATATATGTTAATGTACATTTTCAGACATTTTAATTGTAAAATTAATTGGCGGCCCCCCTGCAGTGACTCTGAGGACCCCACAGGGATCGCGAACCCCCTGTTGAAGATCACTGCTCTAATGTTTTCTGCCCATTTTGTTCTGTTTTTACACACATGCACATGTAACAGATTAAGCTCAGCATCAGGCAATATTACAGAGCTAGAAAGCTAACGTGGTCTGAATATCTCGGAGTAAAGACAACTGGACTTCCAGTTTGGTGTTGAAGATGAGGTTTCAATCCAAGAACCTTCTTCACTCTGATAACCCCTCTTCGACTGTTTTTACAAGTCAAGTCAATTTGATGTGAACGGCTGAAAATGACAAACTTGCCTACAACACATAACACCCTCTCATTTTTACATTCTCAGCCTGGAAACAAAACTAAAGATTATGTAAGATGTGTGTCCACATAGCTTTACGTGAGACCAAATTTAGTTCAGATGCAGCTGTCGCTGACAAGGTTTGGAAATCTTGAACAAAATCTACTTAATGGTTTGGCAATAGCCAATACAAGTCTGTGCAGAATCCAGGCAGGAGGACACAAACACGGCAACATCATGGCTTTTTTAATCGACCTTCAACACTCCAGTCAACACATGCTGCCCACGTCTCCTCTACCACTCTCTCATCTAATTTGGCATCCAGCAGCTTTTGTTCTTTTGCAGCTCAAATGAGTGCAAACCCAGTGAGTGCTGAGAGCTGAGCTCATTTGCCATTTGAACACAACCTGGCAAAGAAAGTCTAAGAGTCTAGAGGTGTATTACTATTGCCGTGTTTCCACTGTATGGTTCGGCTCTGCTTTACTCGACTCACTTTTTTTGGGATCGGTACACTTACGGTAGCTTGGCTATTTAAAAATTGCGGGTTTATGGGCGACCTCTGGCTCACCCAGTGGGAGCGTGCGCCCCGTGTGGGCTGGGGCCTTTGCAGCGGCCCGGGTTTGAATCCGACCTGCGGCCCTTTGCTGTGTGTCATCCCCCATCTCTCTCCCACCTTACCGGTTTGTCTGTCACTCTGAAATAAGTCACAGACAACCCCCCCATAAAATTGCGCATGATGTCCCGTGGCGCACTAGTGACGGTTCTCGCTGACCAATCAGTGGTCTGCAATGTTTAACTCCAACTTTTAGGATCGGCTCAGCCCGCTTGGAACCTCGACCCAGGTGGTACCCAAAACATCACCAGGTATCAGGAAGCCTACTATCCACAACCTTTGCTGATGGAAAACCAAAAAAAAAAAAACATACAGCGGGAAAGTGGCATTACGTGTAGAGATCCATCCAGGATCAAATCCAACAGAAAGATTTCAAATGCGTGACATCCTGTCACTCAAATTATTTCCTATGCACACACCTAGTTCAGTGAGACAAGAAATTAGAACAAGCCTTGTTGGATTTTCCATCATGAAAGTCAAATTGCCTTTTGTCAGTGTTCTTCATATTGTACAACATGAATATGGCTCTCTGCAGTGAATAAATGTGAGCATGCCGAGTCTCCCTCTCTCAACCTGATCCTCATGTTTAAAACATGTGTTGCCACTAAGCCCAGCATGTATTATATAACCCGAAACTAATGCAAATGAGTAGTGGCGTTTCTAGGATTTGAGGACATTGGGGGGCTTAGCCCAGACCTCTGTAGGGGGTTCTGGGGGGGGGGGTCATTAATTTGACATTAATTTGACAACACATGCGCAGCATTTATCAAACGCACTGCAAACACACACAACACAACCAAATACACAAACACGCTGCAAATACAGAAACGATGCAAAAAGAAAAGCACACGATCCCCGAAAACAAATGCACCAAAAAAATAACGCTACATCCAGATTGCATGTTGAAATATTAGTAGTTGTTAGTAATTAGTATTGGCATTGAGTAGAAACACAGCTATCATTTAACATGAATTGACTAAAGTTAGAAAAACTGTTGAATGTGTTCATGTCAACAGTGGTGGAATGTAGTACATTTACTAAAAACTGCACTTCACTACAACTTTGAGTTACTTTTGAAGTACTATCGCACATTCACACGCATTTTGTTTTTTGTCGAGCTTCACAGGTGCGCTCTCTCTCCTTCTCTCTCTCGCACTCACACGACATGCGCGCATATATAAAAATAAATATTTAGATAAGAAGAACAATGAGAACAATCGGGCCTGTAGCCGCTGCCTAATGAGGCAGTCTAGTACCCTCACGCAGACTGGCCCTTTGAAACAAAATACTCATCTTCAGTGAATGACAATGTTACACGTTGCAGACTCTGGCAGAGTAAGTACATAGCGAGGTGGGAGGAGAGGATGTGGGTTGGAAAATAAAGGACTGGATGTCATCTGCTCTGGTTTTATGAAGCCCAAAGTGATAATTTATTACACACGATAAGGTGGATAAACAGACCACCCACCTCCTGCACCGCTCACCTCTCTGAGCAGCGAGCGGGTCTCATGATCTATAGTTTGCGCTCAACCGTGGCTCTTAACCTTTTCGGTTTACAACTCCCCAAAGGAAGTGATGTCTTCTTCCCGCGGCCTCTTGCTGCAGCTGTTAAAATGCATAACGCTGAACTCTGACAGCTCATGATGATTTTATGTTTTCACTGTTTTACGTGATTCATTGTCGGAAGGAGCCCAGAGGCCGCACATAGTCATCTTTTCACAGGAGACAAAATATTTATCACGCAGACTAAAAACCTAGTGTGAATGTGGATGTGGGTGTCCTGGTGGCTCATTGGGCTCAGGAACGCACCACATAGCTGCAGTCAGATGTGGGAGTTTGAAGTATCCTTTACCTAAAAGAAAGAAGTATCAGTGGAAACATAATCCATTCCTGCTTTTAAAGTTTAACCTCCATAAACATAAACAAGTTATATAAGAAAAAAACATACTCCGGTATCAAAAGTACCAAGTTAAATAGTGAAAAGGGCTGTTTTGCTGTAGGACATGAAGAAAGACGGACACGGAGGATAGAAGGAAGACGGAAGATTGAAAGAAAGTAAAGGAAGGGAAATGGAAATGGAAAGAAGGAAAAAAGAGAAAGACTGAAAGAACAGATTGAAAAAAGGAAGGAAGAAAGACATACAAACCAACGAAAAGACAAAAGGGAAAGTAGGAATGATGTGAGAACAGAAGGAAGGACATAAAGAAAGAAAGCAAAGGAGGGTTGCAACTAATAATTATTTCGGAGTGTCTATTTGCACCCCAGGTACGAATAGCCTCGGCCACACAGCTGAGCTATTCACACCCTGTGACGTAACAACAAAAAAACGTTGCTCGCGTGCACCGAAATCATGGCGGACGTTCATCTTCCATGACCGCAGAAACTGGCATATTAGGAAAGTTTTGTCTCTAAAGTTTATAACAATTGAATTTCTAGTGGAAAATGGATACTACAGTTGCGCTTTCTGTCTTCAGTGAAAGCATACAACCGTTAGTTTAATAGTAAGTACCATAGTACCTATTTTTTATATACAGTATGTTTACCTAGCAACCGAGGCTTGAAGACACCAAGTGGTAAACAGTTGTACAACACTGTAAGAACTGCTAGGTGAGTGCTTAGAACACTGATCTTTGGGTTGGGAGTTTGATTCCCCAATGAGGCAATCTTGTTTTTTTCATTTTGGATTAGGTAATTTGCATGCAATTGCGCAAATCAGGGCCCGCGAACGCAAAATCTTTTTTGCAGGGTGGTAGGGGAAGACTCATGAATATGCCTCCTCTGGTTGGGTTGGTTAGGTTTAGGCAAGAGGAGTGGGATTGGTTATGGTTAGGGTAAGAATGTGAAGGCGATAATATTCTAAAAAGGTGTAATACATGAGTAGTATGGATAACTGTGTGTAAATATATGCCAAGGTACTGTAAATGCACAGGGGTGCAAATAGCATACATTGATATTTGTACCAGACGGGGTATTAATAGAACATATTGCTGTGTACACCGGCGGGGTACGAATAGCATTCGTTTCTAATTGCACCAGGGTACGAATAGCATACACTGCTAATTGTACCAGGGGTGCAAATAGCCTCACCCTAATTATTTTCATTAGCGATTAATTGGTTGATTATTTTCTTGATTAATTGATTCAGCATTTGGTCTATGAAAATAGTGAAAAATGATGATGATGGCAAATATCCAAGAGCTCAGGACAAAAGCTGGAACTTTAAAAAACAAAAACATTATTGATTAAGAAAATTGTTCCTGATTCATTTCTGTCAATCAACTATTTGAATAATCGACTAGCTGTTTTTGGCTCTAGAAGGAAGAAGGAAGAAAGGAATGAAAGAAAGTCAGTTAATATCAGTCTATAGTTTCTCTTATATTGAATGCAAAATCTTAATCTTAATTAGTAACAAGTAACTTGATCTGTAGTAAAATGTAGTTGAGTAAAAATAAAAGCTCCAGTACCTTTAAACTGCACTTACACTACTTAAAGGTGCTAGGGAGGATTGTGAAGATCCAGGACCAAAAAATTATGAACATCGACAACTTCTCCCTCCCTCCCCCCTTTCCGCTAAAGCCCAAAACGGTCTCCTAAACCCCTCCCCCCACAAGGGAGAATGAATGTGTGTGCATGAGCAGTGGTTGACACGCAGTTAGGCTACGTTCAGACTGCAGGCAAAAGTGGCCCAAATCCGATTTTTTTGGGGTCAAGTGACCAGGTCAGGCTTCTTCAGAGGTAGTGTGAACACTCAAATCTAGCCCAGATCTGATTTTTTCAAATCAGATTCAGGCCACTTCCATATGTGGTCCTGAATTCGACCCAGATCTGATTTTTTTCAATCCGGCCGCAGTGTGAACAACCAAGGCGGATTTGATGCGACTTTTACCTCAATAACCCTCGCTACGCCCTCTCTCCCCGCGGGGAGGGGCGGGGCCCTCTGCTCCCGATGCAGCTGTCAACCTGGGCGGACTGTCCTCCGTGTGCCCCAACCGCGTCGCGTCGCCAGGGCGGGGATCGGCTCACGTAAAAAGGCGATGTCAGCAACTCACCCGACCCGTCTTGAAACACGGACCAAGGAGTCAGAGGGTCGCCCCGTGGCGCAATGAAAGTGAGGGCCGGCGCGCGCCGGCTGAGGTGGGATCCCGGGCACTCAGGGTCGGGCGGACCACCGGCCCGTCCCGCCCGCACCGTTGGGGAGGTGGAGTGTGAGCGCGTGCGAGGGCGAAGCCAGAGGAAACTTTGGTGGTGGCCCGTAGCGGTCCTGACGTGCAAATTGGTGGTACGGTCACACAGACCTCTGTAGTGAATTTGCAGCCATAACCCCACAAAACACCAAAACAGCCAATTTGTCTCTCATTGTCTTCATTCTTCTCCTCCTCAGCACCTGCTCATTAATGTTATGGCTGCCATTACACAAACGTTTTGAAATAAAAGTGAAAATGCTGACTTCCTTCACAACCTCCCTAACTTTAGTGTAACAGCGTGCTGCTTCTGATGCCATTGTTATTGTTCTTTTGCGCATGCGGGTCATTTCAACACCGCAAACAGTTCACACTGAAATCTGATATAGGCCACATTTTAAAAGGTAATGTGAACAGCCAAATAAAAAATCGGATCTGAGCAAAAAATCGGAATTAGGCATTAAGACTTGCGGTGTGAACGTAGCCTAAGATACCCCCCTGGCCCTGATTGGTGCATCTGAACAGGGAGCGGTGGGTTTTTGCAAATCACACTACAGGCTGTAGGTGGTGCCAGAGGAGCCGGATTTTTGTTTTGTTTTTATTACTTGCTTCATGTAGTTCTACTGGAACATAGGGTCAGTTTCAGCAAATATGACAGAAAGTTAGTTTTATAAGGCTTATGTACTGCACCTTTAATTAAATGTGCAATGTTCTGAGTTTTAAACTGCCCAAAGAACTTTATGTCTTACTTCTGTTTCTCTCTGCTCGTCTCTCTCTTTCTTTCTCGCTCTCTCTCTCTCTTTCTCTCTCTCTCTTTCTCTCTCTCTCTCACTCTCTCTCTCTCTCTCTCTCTCTCTCCTCACTGATGAAAACAATTCTAAAGCAAAGATATGTGAAAAGGTCACCCCTGTCCTTTATATTAACTAGTGTTTGGCCTCCGGTATTGCTGCTTGCAACTTCACACTCGACACTTCGAGCAATACACCCGCCATGACATAGCTGCGTCCAACCAGCAATGCTAGAGTATACGCGTCATTTTATGAACAGCTAGCTATTTTGGACCAGGCTATTTCCGTGAACAGAAGCATTCATTCCATAAGTCACATCCCTGATAATTAAAATGTTTCAGTTTGCTACAATGTAACATCTCCAGCCTCTCTTTCTTCACATGTTCTTGAATGTACTGAAGTGAGCGACAGAGAGCAAGCTTTACCCAGCATGCCGTTTGGCGGTGTAACAGTTAATAGGGGTCCCCTCTCAATACACTATACAGTGTGTACAAAACAGACTACTAATAAATATTTTCCATAGACCTCAAGGGCTCGCACTCAACACTGCACTTTCTTGGGTCCTCAGCAATTCACCCGCCAAGTGTGAAGTCAGTCGGATAAACGGTTGTCTAAAAGAAAATCAAAAGGACAGACAGACAGAGGCTGTGTCTCAAATCACGCACTTCTGTAGGCTATTTATACTTCCTATTTTGAGGACATAGAGCATTAACACTGATAGGGGTGGTGATGGCGCAGTGGATGTAACACACTTAACCCCTAGTTGCTCCAGAGGCGTGCGACCTCTGACACACACATATATATATATATATATATATATATATATATATATATACACACATATATATATATATATATATATATATATATATATAGCAATTGTAAGATGCTTTGAATAAAAGCGTCAGCTAAATGACATGTAATGTAATGTAATGAAGTGTGGCCAACTGCAGTGCACTGAGAAGAAGCTGCACTCAAAGCGGTCAAAATGAGTGTGCATTGAGTGTGGAACATCTCATACTCGCCATCTTTGCTAGTTATTGAAACGGCGAAACACAAACTATACAAGTGTAATAAATACATGTGATTTATTTCCCGATAAGTATCAGTGGATATAACACATGCCTTTGGTGTGGGAGTCATTTAATGAGAAAACAAGCCGGATGGACTACAATAGGTGGCGGCAATGCTCCGCCCAGCTGCAATTTGCCTTTAAAAAGAAGTAGAAGAAGAGTCATTTGTGGTCAGCGCATAATGGCCGTGTGCGATTTGAGACGACACTCACGGAACTATCCGAATTGAGACACACTAAGAGACTCCTATTTTAGCTAACACCCCCAGCAACATTCAAAAACTTATTTTCACAGTAGAGGATTTTCACAATTCTAACTCTTCCTCTGTTGTTGTCTGTGACAGTGTAAAGAAGCTGCTGACAGACTCCCTGAACAAGAACCAGTACCTGAAGAGGCTTGAGCTGCAGCAGGTCAAAGACATGGTGGAGTGTATGTATGAGCGCACCTACCAGCAGGGAGAGTACGTCATCAAGCAGGGAGAGCCTGGGAACCATCTGTTTGTGTTGGCAGGTAGGTCCAGTCCATCATCTTCTCTTTGGTCTGGAAATAAATGAACTTGTCCTGTCCACTATGCTGATCCACCTCACATTCAACTTCACGTCATGTACAACATCCTGGGAAATAATGAGTGCCCTAAGGCTCTGGGTATATTTTACAGTTTTACAGTCACTTAACTTTTAATGATATCTGGCTTTTTTTCACACAGTGATCACAAAGAAAATATAGTTTTCAAACACATTTAACACAAGTGCAGAAACTGAGCGTAGATTTCCCCTTGAGAGCCTCCTCCCAGTGAGAAGTTTTTTGTTGCGTTTTTTTTCTTTTTAAACACCCACATGTGATTTTTATTAACATCTTTTGGAGCATACATCTGCTGTTAATGCCATGCATGTATTCTCAAAATCAAGCCTTTTGTTCTGAACAATCCATTGAAGAAAATAGAGAAAATTGTCAATCAACCTGAGAATTTATTATTCATGTCTTTCTCCATGTGTATCCTTCCCAATCTGTGTATTATCTTACATTGACTACATTTTAAGTGACCAATTATTATGTTTAAATAGTGCTGACTGCAGGGTTAGAGGGTATGAAATTAACAGAAAGAAAGTCTCAATCTGGCTGAAAAAAAGAAGCTTTTTCAGATGGTTTTATGACTATTTTGGTCTTACTTACTTGCTACTGCACAGCCTCTCTGACCACAAGCCAATCAAATCAAAGTGAAACAGCAGCTCCACTGCTCCTCACAGATTTATGGCATCTAAACTTTTGCAAACCTTTGTGCCAGTTTGAAAGGTTAAGCAGCCTAATGTTATTCTTTGAAAAATACAGATAATTATTTTGGCCAGTGAAAAGTATTCTTGGCAGGTGTATGAATTCCTTTGGTTTATCAGCTCTTAGCAGGAGAGAAAAAAAGTTAATTTTGGACACTAATGTATTCATTCAGTCACTCAGGCACACTGTGTGAATGAAGTATATGGGACTTTCTAAAAATATATTTACATGATTTTTTATCCATATTTACTTACTTGATTATTTACTTTGATAACATTATTTAAAAGGGACGTCACCACAAAATAAAAAAAACAAACAAATATTTCACCGTGCAGATGTCATGAATGGCGGCCTCCTTGCTCGGCAGAGCTGTAACGTTAGCTAGCTCAGGTGAGCTAGCAGTATCAGTTAGCTATAAACTAATCTCCACAAGATAGCAATACAGTATGCTGCCTTCTGCACTACAGTTTGCAGGTGTAACTCGGTAGAAAGAAAATACAGTCCTTCCAGAAAAACTCACAGTTTTTTGTGATTGCTGCGGGCAAAAATCGTTGATTATGCGGAACGTTTTCTTAAAAAATGCTATGGAATATGCGGGATATTTATGCAATTTTATGCGATGAAATTGCGGGAACTTGCAAAAATTGCGGGAACTTGCAAAAAATGCGGGAACTTGCAAAAATTGCGGGAACTTGCAAAAACTGCAGTTTGATGAAAAAGTGATTCCCCCAACACCCTGCTTTTTTAAACTTAATTTCCAAAAATAGTTTACAGATATTCAGTCATTGCAATAAGTAAACAAATAAGATACAAAAATATATACAAATAATATAATATTAAAGTAAAAATAAAAGTAATAGTCTAAACAGAGGGAAATAAAAGATACAAAAGAGCCAGACTTTCAAAAATCGTTAATAATATAGACAGCAGGAGCACTTAAGCAAAGAAATTTGAGTAGACATCAGATATTAAGATAGGTTTCTTATTGGATACCAACTTAAGAAACTCAAAGTACATGTCAAATTCAACCTCCAACACCTGCTTTTAGATGATGTTCACGTCGCGTAATTACATCACTTCATAACGTTCCCATGGCAACAGGGGAAAATGGCTGCTCTTGTGTGAAGTAAACGCAAACTTTTTTCAACTTTCTGCTAAGATATATGTGACTTTTTTGCAACGAAAATGCGGGGATTATGAAATCATGCAAGCACCGCATATTTTTGGCGGAAATCGGCAATTTATGCGGAGAAAGTGTGGCATATTTGAAAAAATGCGGCCCCCGCATGAATATGCGGACTTTGGCTGATTATGCATTGAATTATCCGATCGCATAGTCGCGTTTTTCTGGAGGGACTGAAAATAGCTCCTACAAGAAGCTACTCACAACCAGGTCTGTGGATCATCTTGAGTAACAGGGTCATGATTTTTGGAAAGAGAAATTGCTGTATTTTTTTGGCGCTTTGAGCACCACAAGCCGAGTGCCATATAGTTCCATTATATTGGAGAGAAAAGGCAGACATCTCTATGGCTGATATCTCCAGCACTGGGCAGCTCACTCCAAAACAATCTAGATTGACTACAGTTAAGTAGATTTTGGGGTTAACTGTCCCTTTAATGTTTGGTTGGCTGTTCTGTAGTTGATGTAGTGAACTTACTGCTAACATTTTCATCTACTGCAACTGGTACTGTATGTTCCAAACTTCGCTGGCAACTCTTTCAAAGTAACTAGGCAACTAAGTGTTGTATATGACCACATGGCCTCTAACAATGATTGGTTATCTGCCAGTGTGGTTGATGGTGAAATTAGCCATTCACAGACAAAATGTCCTTGTATTTGTTCTGCTGTCTGGTGTTACAGTGATTTCTCACCCTGGACAGGAAAACAAAAGGAGGAGAGGAAGAAGGGACAGGGGTATTTTTTGTCCTATATAAAGGATATAACAATTTAGTTTGCGATTCTTTTTTTTAAGCCAATAGTGGACATTTTCCAAGAGGAATTTCTATTATTATTATTTGTGATGCATCCCAGGATTAATATTGTAAAGAGGCTCTATAAATTGTAAAAGGAAATGCAGGAAATGCAACCTGCAGGTCTGTATGTACTTTTTCTCCTGAGTCTCTGTAACAGATACCATACACCTGCTTGTTTGCAGGTATTCTTTCACGCTCTATCCACATCTGACAGCTGGTAAAATAATGAAATAAGAATTTTGTGATGTGAATTGAATGACATTAAAATGCCATTAGGTTCTGCTTGTAGCACGTGCCGGTCTCCTGTGTCCTAAATGTGGGTTTAAAAACTCCTGTGTCCTAAATGTGGGTTTAAAAACACTATTGATTGTCCTTGTTTCATATTTACAGATGGGAAGCTGGATGTGTTTCAACATAACAAACTGCTCACATCGATAACGGTGTGGACCACATTTGGAGAATTAGCCATTCTGTACAACTGCACACGGACAGCATCAGTGCGAGGTAAAGCTTTTTTTTACACATACAGGAAATATTTGTATGCATCAGGCTGAAACGACTCTTCAGATGAGCAGTCGTTCAGTGTGTCCATGATGGTTGGTGATGGACAGACTTACGGCTGCAGGGAGCGAATCTGGGTTGTGGCAGACATGATCAAACATCATGTAACAAAGGTCTAATGTCCCATTAAGCCATTGAGGGGTTCTGGTCCTAGTTGCTGCACTAGTGGCTCATTCTTTAGAGAAAACTGAGCAAAAAAAGAGAAAATAACAAATAATAATAATGTAATGACGGAGAGGAACAAAATGCCCATTTGTTGTTGTGTAGATGTTTATAGGTGTGTTGTATGTTTACATACAGACGTTTCAAGTGAGTTGATGGAACAACAGCTACCATGTGCAGAATTTTAACTGAGGGCACAAGATGGTAGCCACCTTTTTGTTACCAGCCACGCTGATCGTTGAAAATTTGTTTCCCAGCCTGACTCTTTAATGTAACCAGACACTTTTCTGACCTTCATCTGAGTTGTAGTGACTTCTTAATAGATAGTGAGAGCAGAAGAATCAGATAAGTAAATAAGCTTTTGCATTGGCTGTGTTAACAAAGGTTTACATGATATCTACAGCTTTGCATTCTGATTGGTTTTCAACTCCGTGGCATTTGGAAAGTGCATACCATGTACTATGTGAGTGCTCTTTGTCAGGGTTTGTATATTTAACCAAGTAATTGACATGTGGCCCTTGGGGGAGGGACACTGAGTTGACCTCAATATTCAGGGTGAACTGGAAAGACCGTGACAGTTTGACAAGTCTCTCTGAGTAGGTTTTACATGATAACAGATGAAGTGGATGAAGGGGAACTCTTTCTTTGCTACTGGTTCATGTCAAACTCTCACAGCTTCTTCCTCCTTGTAGCAACAGAAGCTTGTCGCAGACTTTCTGTAGATCTGATGGGACTCACCACCAAGATAGAGGACAGATTACAGGGGTTTTCTCGCCTCCTTTTTCCATCTTACAAAATAAAACAATTTGTTATTTCTTTGTGGTGATAGAAGAATTTAATTAAACTAGAAAAAAAGGAGGAGAAAGATTAGGGAGGGAAAATGTTAAGATTTTGGTTGATACTCACCATTCCATCATGGTTATCAGTCTACATGTTTTCCTAAACACTGTGCTATTGAAAGCAGCTGTGGCTCCTTTAGTATTCACTAATCAGGGGCATAGGTTAACTAGTTTTTCGTTAAGAGGTCAGAACCTGGAACATGTCCCACTTTCTGATGGATGCGATGTTGCTTTTACAGTGGTGAACAAAGTGAGGGTGTGGGCTTTGGACCGGGAGGTGTTTCAGAACATCATGAGGAGGACGGCTGAGACGCGACATGAACAGCACCGCAACTTCCTCCGAAGGTTAGCCCCAAGCTGTAGCCAATGAGCTAGCACCACCTGTTTTTCTTTGATTTGATGTACTATATAGGATTTTAATGGACTCCTGCTAGCCAATTTCGAACATGTATCTTTTAGAGAACATGGTAGAAATATGTAGCTAACATCTACATCTAACTACCTGATGGTTAGGGTACAAAATAATTTACATCCACAATCTTCCACTTACGGGATTGCTCCGTTGCCACTGGAAAATCCGCCGTATGTCCTTCTTTTCGGCCGGATGTCAGTTACCTTACACTTTCTTTGTGTTGGAATTCTAAACTCCAGTCGATTTACGAGGACTATGGTTAACTGCTCCTTAGATCTCTGCAGGGTAAATCCAGACAGCTAGCTAGACTATCTTTCCAATCTGAGTTTTCTGTTGCACGACTAAAATAACTTTTGAACATACAAAATGTGTTTTGGTGATCCAAACACAGGTGGACAGCCGAGACACATCGCCATTCACACTCTGTGTCTATCATGCGTCTCCAAGGTGCTGACCCCTTGTGAATCTTGTGTTCAGATTTCGTTACTTCCTACGTCATGGCACCAGATTTGTTTCACAGGGTCTAACTAAGAAAACTAAAATGTTTCAAGAACTATTATACACTTGCACTCCAATCACAAACATCAGTGCTCCTCTCCATTTATTCAAGCATTGGCACGCTGTCACCAATCAAACACCACTTCCTTCATCGATGACGTATTTTCCTGTTACGTCCTTGCATCAGGACTTATTAGCGAAATCCCGATGTGTCCCAGACCACCTTGGCATGTGTTCAGAGTGATCAGATCACAATGCGTCTTGGTGGTCGTTTACACCTCTATTTAGCGCAGTCCACTTGTGATCCAATCACCCAGGACACACCAAAAACCAAGTGTAAACAGGGTCTTTCTCAGTTCATCACTGTACAATTCTATCTAATGATAATATACAGGCTAGTTAAATAGTAAAGGTCAAATTCCTGATTCCTGACCTAGGGCGTGGTTTCTGGGGCTCCAGCACCGATTGTTTTTTCTCAAAAGCCCCGAATCTTTTAGGCTGACTTTACTGTCTTTCAGACACTTTCAGACACTTTATTGGACAGTTATTGGACAATTAAACAGTTGAAGAACAATTAGGTACAAATAGGATGAAGGCTCTAGAGGATGATTTTTTTCCTTGGCAACTATAATTTTTTCCCAAATGATGTACTGATTTTAAGGCATTTCGTTATCAAATGGCTTGAAAATCTGTGCAAATAGCTGCTGTAAATGAAAGAAAAAAAATCTCCACGATGAGCATGCCCCTGGACCCCCCTAGGTTTCGCATCTGGCTCCGCCCCTGCATTTAAATTAATGAAATTGTTGTCCCATGGATAAACTAGGTTTTCTTACCATTGCAAAAAGCTGAAGTACGTTTGGACCACTGGAGGACCGAAAGAGTTGTTTTGGTTAATTTATTAGCAATCAGTTAGATATTTACACATTTAGCAGGCACAGAGCAATATGGGATTGTAGTTTCCAATATTTACTCTACTCTTTAGTTCTTGTTTGGATGGTCTTCACCACCTCCTGAGAAGAATATATTAATCTTTAGGTGCTAGATGTTCAACTTCCTTCACTAGCATTCTGTTTTAATCCAGCCGTCTGCTGTTCAGTGCTGGGGACGTGGCCTACTGCCGGCCTTTCTGCAAAAAAAGTGTATGTGTAGGCCTACTATCATAGAAACTTTACAAACAGTGTTATGTTATTTTCCTGGTGTATTACTTGATTACTGTGACACAGTAAAGTTCTACATGAAAGGTCCCTGGCATCACAAGTAATTTGTATTATATAATGTATATGCAAAAATTAATGTTCATCATCTGTGTTTTGTCTTTTCTGTCAGTGTTTCACTCTTGGCTAATCTGCCAGAAGACAAGCTAAGCAAAATAGTGGACTGCCTCGAGGTGGTAAGTTATTCTGTCAAACTACCTATATTTCTACTGGAGCGACTTTTCATTGTATTGCCTCAGTATTGCACAACCCTCTCTGGCGGCTCATGGGAGCCCCAGCGTTGCAGATAGCTGCTGTCAAAATATCATTACCATTTGGCCATATACCATTACTGCGTGTCAGCATATTCTTTCTACCTCCAGTCGGCAAGACCTCACAAATTACCTTGTTGATGAACAGAGTCGATATTATTCCTGTCATCGCAGGGCGCTGTATATTGTTACCATAATTATTTGACCAAGGCCCCAGAAAGTGTTTATTCAAATGGGGGACGAGTGATTTCTTAATGATGTGCTAGTGACAGGCTTTTGGTGTGAGAACATACAAGTGAATGTGTGCGTAAGTTCATATGTTAAAACATGCAGGAGAACGGCTCACGCCTGTTCTCCTGCATAAGCATTGTATTTCAACGGTGAAAGAGAAAGCGGAGCGGAGCTTGTCAGCTTCGGGTCAAAAACAGCCTTTCTAAGCGTCTTTTCACAATGAAAACTTCAAGGACGTTCCCTGCAATCGTTGGTCGTCCCACTACTCTCCACTGCGGGAGAATTTCCTTATTCAGTCATTTCTGATGGAGCTGATTCTGTTGCCTCTCTGGTGGGGGGTGGGGGGAGGCTGTAACCTAATAGTGGTGCAGATGTTCGTTGAGAATCCGCCAGATAATATTGAAGCTTCTTGTCAAAGAGTGAGTGGGGGAATGGAATTTGTGTGTCTGTGTGTGCGTGTGTGTGTGTGGTGTGTGTGTGTGTGTGTGTGTGTGTGTGTGAGAGAGAAAGGGGGTACCTTGTTTTTTAGGATTCTCTGTCAGGTCTCCAGTTTGATCTGATTGGAATTTGAACTGGACAGCTATAATGGCAAAAGAAGGAGCTCTGTTGAAAGCAGAAACATAAAATAGAAATGAAAAAAAAAAGATTTCTCTTTAAGTCTTTACATTCACTCATGATCCTGGCATGAAATAACTTGTAATGTCATCACAGAAACTAACAAGCTTACCCAGCGAGCTGCAGCCAAGCAATGGTGGTCTAAACTTGGAAGCTCAGACAAGCTAACAGCTAATTTAGGATGCGGAAAATAATATAGTAGCAATCTAAGCTTGCTGGTTTGTGACATCTTTAAAATTTTTAGAAAAATGTGTACACAAATGTGGACCATGTTTTGACACTACATGGACCTTTGTCCATTAATATCACTCTGCGAACTGAAAGTAACAACTGTCACTGTCCCCTTTTTAAAACATTCATGTGTGCTTGTGTCATGACAGATAATTCAACAGCTCCTTGAAGGCAGCAAGATGTATTCAAGGAGCTGCACAGGACAACCAGCCCACCTGGGGGCTGCTGAAGACCGTGGTGGTCTTAAAAATAGGCTCAGTCCCTCCTCTGGTTTTAGTCTTTCTGTCGCTGGAAGCAGAGAGAGAAGTGCAGTTGAGTATGTGCTGTGACTGGTCGATTGACAGTCGCCCCAAAAAATAGAACGACTGCAGTTAAACCTAACGCACACACAGCTGAGCAAATGTGGCTTTCTCTAACACTGACATGAGCAAAACCAAATCAGAGCAAAGTTGATGGTAAAGATAAGACAGAAGGGGATGTATGTGATTGTTGGGCGTCAGGGTACTTGAAGCATTTTATGAAGAGACGTGCTTTTAAGCTTTTTTGTGAAAATGCTCTTTTTCTTTCCTGAAAACGTAAATGTTTGGCTCAAGTTCAGGATTCAAGCCTGGCAGCCTGGTATAACAAACCTGAGAAACTATTTCAAATGGTGTCGCTCCCCTGTAGCTGCTGTATCATCCAGACCGTTTTTATAAACAAAACCATGGCATGTTGTCTCCGCTGTCACGGACGGGTGTTAAACTAGGCTCTCCTGAAGCGTAAACCTGACGTAAACAAAGCTCGGACGCTCAAGGAAAATGCCACTTGTGTCAAGAGTTTTGACAGTAAACACCAGGGAATGTTTACGCGTGGTTGCTCTGATTTGTTTTGTTCACTTTTCGCCAACGTCCTCTATAGTCAAATGGATCACAGCCGTTGTCTCAGCTGCAGGAATTTGGCATCAGTCCCAGAGAACATTTCATCCTGGTCACCTTCATTCTTTTGCACTTCCCCTTCTTCATCTAGAAGCTTTAAAATGGAAGGCGATCTGGCAGCTTGCTGATTCAGCAGGCTGGGTTCAGTGTTGGGGATGGTGTGTTAGGTTTGGTATGACAGACAGCATGAAGTGGAGGAATCTGTGTCTGAATAAGGGAACACACTGTGCGTCAGTGTTTAATTCAAGAATATTTCAAAGTGTCATTCAGTTTTATGATGCTCGTTAAACTGAACTAAACGTTAAAAACAAACTTCCTCAGTCGAATGTGATCTGCACCAACTGGAGTGTGTCGGAGTGTGCCTTCTTACCAAGTCTGTGAACTTATACCATGGCCACAGAAACTACTTGTGTCTGATTGGCTGACAGATGTCAGTTATAATCAAATCAAGACTCTAAATACCATTTTGAATCATTGTGAAGGGTATATAATTGTAAGTAGCCCTAGCAACAATACTGATGATTCAGACTACATAAACATTTAACTCTTACTGGTGAAAGTAACTACAATAAAAATGGATGATGATTTGAACACAAATTTTCTTTTTGTCTGTGATATACGGATAATAATACACTCCTGAAAGGTGACCTGATATATAAAATATGAGACTTGGTTACAACTTTGCAATGCAATGGTCTTCACTTCTACTTTGTTCATCATTTCATGACGCGACATGATATTTCAGGATACCTCATTTTATACAATGGCCACTGGTACTTCTTCAGTCGTATTGGCTGGCATTCATTTCTTATAACCGGACACCTCTGACTGGTTGTTCTCGTTCACTGTCCATACTATTAAATACATATATAACCCACGTAATCGTTAGCCAGGGCTTTCATGGCTGCCTCTAAGGCTGGTTACACACTGCCTGCGTGGTGTGTGCGTGGCGTTTCTGTTGCGTGTCAGCTGCGTGGATTTTTCTGTCTTTACACACCAGAAACGTGTCTGACGCGGCGCTGCTGCTGCTAGCCTTGTCTGGACACATGTATGTTTCCCATTGATAAAATGAAATACCATGTTAAACATAAATATATACTGATTTGATTACAGCAAAGACAACGTCGGCAGTATTGACGGCAAAATAGGCTACAGAATATTTCGTTCTGTATTGACAGGTGCAATATTAAAAAATCTATATATTTAAAAAAAATTACATTTATATTTGCATTTATATCAAAACCTAGAGACTTTCAAACATCAACATGTCATTTATTAATATGTATTTGTGTCTAAACAAATCTAAACATCTAGTACAAAGTACATAGTACAAAGATCACCAAAGCAAAATTCAACGTTGACTTATTTTAACTTACTTTTGTACGTATGTTAACTTACGCCACATACTTAGTAAGTAACTATACCTAACCAAGTAGTTTTGTTGTCTGACCAGGTTCTGCGCTGCAGGGGCCAGTGTTGTAGTCAAGTCACCAACTGTCGAGTCCGAGTCAAGTCTCGAGTCCCCAGAGTTCGAGTCCAAGTCCAAGTCACCAAAGAAGAGTCTTAGTCGAGTCACCATTACCTAAGTCTCAGTCCGAGTCAAGTCACGAGTCCTGGACTCTAGTACTCTATCGCTGCCAATTACTGAACTGCTGTAAATTACACATAAAAGTAGTCAGAAACATCCAACTTCCCGAGTCCTATTTCATGAATGCTTGAAAAGTATGACTCCAATTCATCAGTGCGCGAGTCCAGGGAAAAGCGACTTCAGTCCTAGTCCAGGCCTTGAGTACTCCATCGCTGGCAGGGGCTTGCACAGACTTTCTTTACGTGCACAAGGCAACCTGATTTCAAAGTGTTCTGAATTTGAAAATCCCTGCAATCTTAAACCTTTTCTGCTATTTGTTGTTTGGTGTTTATCCAGACTACATCTTGCCCGACAATGCAAGCAGCAGGAAGACTACTGTACAGAAACCTTCTGATAACAACAACTGTAAGAGAAGATATTACAGTGCCCATATTATGAAAAAAATTTGTATTTGGGGTGTTCTTTTGTGTCTCTGGTGCTTCCACACACATACAAACTTTGAAAAAAATCCATCCATGCTGTTTTGAGTGAGATACGGTTTCTGAATGTGTCCTGCCTTCAGTCTCCTGGTGAGCTGTTCAAAATCGGCTCGGACTGTGATGTCACAATCCGAAATGAGCTGGCTAACTGCAACCGTTAGCTCGTAGCGTTAGCGTTAGCATGCTAACGCTAATGCTAACACTAGCATGGTACCTCGTTCTCAATAGCAAAGCACTGCTACAATACACACAAGTTCACCATAATCTACCAAAATAACTACTTCCATGTGTGCCCTGGTTTAGAAGAAGTCTCCCAGCTGATCCTGCCTTGTAACTGACTGAAGTTGGAGAAACAGCCTGTCTTTTACTTCTATGGAGCTAGCTAGCTGACATGATCTACATCTGAGCTACTGAGCATGTGCGAGTGCAATCAAAGATAGTACAGAAGAAGAAGAAGAAAAGAGGTCTCACTCTGTAGCTAAAACAGAAACCAGGTGAAAAGAGGATCTACAGCAGTGAGAGAGAGCTGTGCAGTACAACAAAAATATGGTGTTTTTTGAAAATTAAACCATGTAAACCTATTCTGGTACAACCTTAAAATACAATTATGAACCTGAAAATGAGTATAATATGGGCGCTTTAAAGGCAAAATTATATTTTAATCGGATGACATATTGCAATTTGTGTGTTGGCTGTAGTGTGAAATGTACAGCTGGTCAGGGTTGTGCATTATCCCTTACATTACTAGTACTGAATCAATTCATAGTTAAACGATGCTGAATGTAGGGTGGAACACGTGTCAAGTGATAAAGGACGTCACAGCCCAGTTTTAATGCACACTTTATTATAGAATTAATATAAACATAGACCATGAGGTCAAACACAAATATTAACCACTGTCAAATCCAACGACCATGACCATGAAAGGCCCTCATGACAGACATTAAAAGCATCATAATCAACATGTCTACCATTACTTCATGTTTCATCAATCCCATGAGCCCCCCAAAAATCCCCTCCTGATCAGCGTGTTGAGAAGCTCTGAATGACATGAGCATCATTGACGACTGAACTCCAGCTCTCATCCCGCAGGGGACCGGCTACCAGGAATTCGACCAGATGGGTCAATTGTTAAATCAATGTAATGCTTCAGCTCTGACTCTTTTCCTCCCCCTCCTCACCCCCTCTCTCTCTCCCCACCTCCATCCCATTAGGAATACTATGACAAGGGAGAGCACATCATCCGGGAGGGAGAGGAGGGCAGCACCTTCTACATCATCGCACAGGGAAAGGTAAAGCATCTTACACATTGTAACGGACAACATGAATATCCATCCAAACACACACAAACACATCATTTTGTTCATCATTTATGTCAGGACCCTCAGACTGCAACTCTCACTGTTCACTCATTTTACCTTTAATCCTAAACCTAACCAAAATGTCCTCACTCATCTGTCTTTTCAAAAAGACACAACGTTACCATGTTTGCACAAGGAGAAAAATATTGTTTGATTTCATTTCTTTGCCAAAAAAAAAGTTTCCGTTATCTCAGTGGGTCTCCGGACATTCAGGGACTCCACTAAAGCCTATTTGCAGAATAGCAGCTCTTTAATGACCTATTTAATAGCTGTGAAATGCATAGATATATTACTGCCTTTGCACAAAAAATACTCATTTAAAAAGACTAAGCATGGGTGTAGACCCTAGCAAACACGGCTCTGTGAGGCTGTACGGTGCTTTAAATTGAATGCTAACATGCCAATGTTAAGCAGTTATAATGTTTTCTGTTTCTTTTTTAGTTTAGCTTGATTGCATGCTACATTTGACTCAAAATCACAAATTTGGACCTCATGGCGGCGCTAGATGAAAAGCCACGGGATCTCCAAAGTCATTAGGATTTATTCTGTGGCAACAATGAATGTCTGTACAAAACTTCATGGCAATACATCCAAGGGAGATATTTCAGTCTCAATGTGGTGGACATACTGACATTTTATTTTTTTATCTCTAGAGCCACACCGCTCGCATGGCTAAAAAACAATAATTACACAATTAAGTGAAGAACTTCACTACGTGGAGATTCAACAACATGTTCAAATATATCAGGAAAATTCAGCAATTTCCTTTTCACAGTTTTTGCTCTTACTCCCATTGGTGATGATAACACTTGGGCATGGGCTGCACTGCGGAGATTTCGGAGACGTTTTCGACTCTGCAACAATGACACTCATTAGGGCCGGAGACACAAGCCTTAATCCTGTCCTTACGACAACAATAAAATAAATCCTCTAGTGCCTCGGTTAGACTATACTGTGTGACGTCTCTGTTGCATCGATAAGGATGCAGATCCAGTCTTTGCAGCAAAGGCTTTTCTCATCAGTTAACATGAGAAATACCACTAGTCTCCCCAAATCTTGCAGGACACTGGAATGCTGTCTGCTTCTGCTTTCATTCTTCCTCTATCCTCTTTACTTTGGCTTCCACATGAGTGTAAACAAAACTATTGACTCACTATCTGTTTTATCTGCCTTGTTTCGACTTGCCTCCTGTTGCTAGTATAGGTAAAATAAATAAAAAAACTGCATATGACAATGATTAGAGCAGGTAGGCCTATGCCATCCTGCAAGTACATCTGCAATGTAATGGCTGATAACCCTGGTTGCTGCTTTGAATGCAATCCAACCCTTGAACTAATAGATACATTGACTCAAATGCATCTAAATGTTTTTTTTTAGAAAATAGTATCATTGTTGTATAACTGACTCTATGTTTGAAATCGTGCTTAAAAGGTTATCATAACTAATAGAAATAAAGGCCAAAAGACAAGTTCAAATAGAAACAAAATACAGGGATTTTCCTTCAATAACAGACCAGTTTAGGGGAACAATCCACCAAAAGAATATGTTGGTCAAATTGTATTAGAGTCTGGGAGGTGTGGGACAATGACTCACCCGCCCGTCTGTCTGATAAGTCAGCAACCTGACACCCGGGAGCGAGGGGAGATGGAGAGGGGCCAGAGCTGTCCACAGGGGACTTTCAAAATGCCATTATGAGCTGATGTGAGACAGCAGCTCCTCAGCGCTAAGCTAACCAAACCAGAGAGGAACACATGTTGTTTGGGAGAAAGGGGGCTAATACAGGAAATGGTTCTACCCCCAACTAGGGAGGGAATAAAGTCTGAGAGCGAATGCCACCAGGAAAAACATGGGAAGTAAAGGTCACTGAGGCCAAACGGGACACTTTGCTAAAACACACCCCGGCCGTTACCGCTGTGATGTGATCCCGGCATTTCTTCGGCAGGATGGTGCCACGAGTGGGATGTTTGTCCTCGACCGGGGTAGGCCACTGGTTTTTAAAGCCTCGCTAATTAAGCAGAAGTTTCACAACATCCCGGCCGCTTGAGAACTATTGTTGAAAACTGCACGACGAGCAGCCGATTCAAACCCTCTTTCAATAAACAGTGTTTTCCCTAGGTTTGTGGAAAATGTAGGTGCACGAATTTGGCTGGGGGTTTAGGGGGTACACGCTCAAGAACATGTTATTATTTTAATAAAGAATATGCAATTTCACATCCTTTCAGACCACAATTATCTTACCATATCTGTGTCTAAAACGTTGGAAAAGCTAGAGCAGATAATAAATAAATAACACGTGAAAAGCTTGAGGAAAAAACTTGATAAAAAAGTCCACTGGGGACCAGCTACACTTTAAATGTGAGAAAAGTCATTTAGTTAGTTTTGATGGTCACGTTGATTTTACATTTATTTGGTGCCCAAAACGGCTTGGGTGCTGCACCTAAGCCTTATAATGGTAGGAAATGTGTCTATTTTGACAGCATGTCAAGAAAATATGGTACATCAACGCCACTTAATCACTCATAGCCATCGTGTTCCAATTACTATAATTGAATATGTCAATTATTCTAATTTCTCAGGATTCTAACTTTTTACAATGTGTGTAAAAATATTTGGAGAAAATTAACAGCACCTGTAAAAGCTACAGCGGTGAACTGGAGACGGCAGTGTGAAGAAGTGAAATGTGCTCTAATGATCCAGCTGACTGCGTTGTGCAGGTGAAGGTGACCCAGACCACCGAGGCCCACAAGCTGCCGCAGATCATCAACACGCTGCAGAAGGGAGAGTACTTTGGAGAGAAAGCCCTTATAAGGTAAACACAAACATCAAACACACAAGTCATGTTTATTTATCAGGGTTCATACGCATTTTAACCAATACTTTTCCATGACTTTTTCATGACTTTTCCATGACTTTTTGGCAAATTTCCATGACTATGTGTTCCTGAAAATGTCAGTTGACATTATACAATAAGAATGAAAATCTGTGTTAAAGTTTACCCTCAGTAACTATAAAATGAATGACAATTTATGTGGTTCATAGTGGGATTCATAATATCGCTCCCGAATAGAACGTTGAGGTTAAGACGACGTGAAAATACATTTATTAATGACATATTATTATGCTGTGTTAAAAAAAATTCCATGACTTTTCCAAAACTTTCTGGGTCTTTTTATGTTTCCAAAACCTTTCCAGGCCTGGAATTTGCATTTTTCAAATTTCATAACTTTTCCAGGTTTTTTTCAAAATCTCCACAAAAAACACTAACAGGGCAGAATAAAATGATGTGAAGAAGCAGGGCTTCTGGAGAATATGCAGCCTTTTGGAAAAATCTGCACAATAGGCATTGTGCTGTAACTGTATTAACGTATCTGTAGTCTCATCTGCTGCAATCGGCTGCCTTACCTGTCAGTCAGTACTGCATTTTCAATCTTTTTCAAAACGTTTCAAATATTGATTCACAGATGTGAATGTGCGTTAAATACAACATCCTCTCCTAATCCTAAAATCCTAAAAACAGTGGGAGGAGTCAGAAATGTGCGTGTTTCTCTTTCAGTGATGATGTCAGGTCAGCTAATATCATCGCCGAAGAGGACGGGGTGGAGTGCCTCGTCATCGATAGAGAGTGAGTATACTCATCCATTTGAAGTTTTCTGAACACTCACAAAATATTGTTCCCTCTGAAACAGAAGGTTGTCAAGAAGCACATTAGATGTACAGTTGTCAGGACAACCAGAGCTTTTTGGGCTTTCCTGCCCATCTTATGTTGTAACTGAATTAAGTAATGACAGATAATCTGACAAAAAAAAAAAAATGATTAAAAAAAAATGATAAAGAAGTTATGGCTGTTTTGAGTGGTGACTTATGTGGGATGGGCATTATTATGTAGTGCTTTTTTATTTTATTTTTTGGGGCATTTCCACCTTTAATGGACAGGAGAGCTAGGTGAGAAAGGCGAGGGAGATGGGGAAGACATGCAGGAAATTGTCACAAGTCGGACTCGAACCCTGGACCTCTGCGTCGAGGCATACACCTCTATGTATATGAGCGCCCACTCTACCAACTGAGCCAACCCGACCACAGTGTTGTGCTTTTTTTAATCTTAAGATTTAATATACAAAGTTTTGTCGCCTAAATTATCATTATGAAGCAAACACTGAGTGAATTTTTCTTCCATAATCAGTTCTGACAAATGTGTGAATGCCATGCTGAAAATGTTTGATATGTCCTCCCATTATCCTGCAGTCTGATGTGACTCACAACTACAACATAATCATATATAAATCATAATCTTCCTTAGGAAACATACAACAGGGTATTTTGGTATCTTTCAGCTGCTGTCAACAGAGTGAAAGATGTTTTTATCATATCCTGATTTACTCCTGTAATATGCATCTCTTAATCTTAGCGTAAGTGTACACGTCAGTTAAATCAAAGTTGGGGTTATGAAGCCAACATTCCAGTGGTTGCACTGTGACGTGCGGTTTTATTTTATTTTTTTCTAGGACATTTGATCAGACAGTGGGCACATTCAATGAGCTGCAGAGGTACCTCCAAGGCTACGTGGCAACACTTGATCGTGACGACAAGAAGAGACATGCCAGGTAGGCGCAGCGGCGTGCGCTCGGGACTTCATGAACGAAAAGCTGCGTTACACGTTTGGTCAGAATGAAACAACTAAATGGGTCCCAACAAAAGTCATTTAACTGACAAAAATGTACTGAAAATACAAACATAATTGGAAATCCATACTTGTTATTGGTTGTTTAAAATGAAGCCCCTCGGCTGTCCTCATCCAGGAGGTCCGTATCGCGCCACCAGAGCCAGCCGCTTTCACCAGACGTCATCCAGTTGAAGGACCGGGTGGCCGTGTTTCCTCAGTCCAGGCCCTTCGACCACCTGGAGCTCGTCGCTACTCTCGGGGTCGGCGGCTTTGGACGAGTAGAACTGGTGAGACCTGAAGCTACGTTAGAGGGTTATTGATTTTTAATTTTGCCTATAAATAGTCTATATCGACGACGTTTCATTTCCGGGATTGTTCAGATTTATGAGGACTCTGGTTCAGCTCCTCAGATCCTCAGATCTCTGCCGGGTAAATCCAGACAGCTAGCTGGACTATCTGTCCAATCTGAGTTTTCTGTTGGAAGACTAAAACAACATGATCCACCAAAACAAGTTCCTTCCCGAGGCTATTTTGCAGCGGCACCGTGGCTCCGTCTGGTGCTTAGCGCCGCCCAAGATGATTGTGATTGGTTTAAAGAAATGCCAATAAACCAGAGCACGTTTTTATCCCATCCCAGAATGCTGTGCGAGACTACACTATAAATATATATAAAAAAAAAAAAAAAAGTAATAACTACAAAATGATCTGGTAATCAGTGAAATATATTTTTTTTTTTTACATTTCGACTACTTACTTTTTTGTTAATTTAGCCTTTAGGCTTACTTGGAAACAAAAAACTGGTTATGCTGCATTAACCCTTAGAGAACAGCTAGAGCATTCATTATTTTGCAGCAGAAAGCTAAAGCTTTACATTGTACGCTCGTGATGATGCTGTAACTTTACGTGAGATCCTGTGCAAAACCTCGTGACACCATTCTATTGCAGAGGAAAACTATGAACACACCTTTACACTCACATAAAAAGAGCATATCTCAAAAACAAACCAAAAAACGACATAGTTCAAATAACTTATGGAGTGTTAAAAAATATTTTGTTCATGTTTCTACATTTAGAAATCTTTTGGATAGTAAAATTTCACTACTTTTATGAATTATTATGGTTTATTGACTTACATAACCTTTTAGCTTAGGTTGTACTGATTTTAGGGATATGAAGCATTCGAAGATACTCCAAGAAATGACACAATAAGCAAAAACTCCAATGCGGATCATTTCTATTGCTGAGTTCAAAGGGTTAATGTATTACAGAGTTACCAAAATCCCATTTTACAAAGACAAAGCGGTAATTGTCACTGCAAATTAGTATTTTTTTGTTGTTGAAAGATCTGATATATGCAACTATTGTTTTAAAACAGACTTGAACATTTGCAAACCTATCCCTTAATGTTATTAATTCCAGCTGTGCTTTTCCTGCTGTGACAGGTGAAAAAGTCTGTTGGTCTGACATCCCACCCTGGTATTTCCATCTGCAGGTGAAGGTGCAGAACGAAGACGTCACCTTTGCCCTGAAAGTCATCAAGAAGAAGCACGTCGTAGACAACAGGCAGGAGGAGCACATCCACTCGGAGAGGAAGATCCTCGCCGAGGCGCGCTCGCCGTTCGTCGTCAAGTCAGTCCTCCTGCTCAGCCTCCAAACCCATTTCCATTTTTTATCCTACACGATGAAGCTCTGCTCCATTAATCTGGGAAAACAGTGCGCCCGCTTATTAGTTTTTGATGAGATCACAGTTGAGGCCTCGAGCTGATTACATCTTCTCAGTGGGGTAGAATGGCAGGGGATATTAAGATGTCCGCTATGAAAATGGACTTATTTGTTATGAAATATTGCAGCAGTAGCTTTTTTCCCCCCCTTTTGTGAGATTATGATGATCCGATTTTCAGTGTACGCCGTGGAACAGACTCAGATATTGCCGATATTAAAGCCATTCTTCACCTTCTGAAACGCTCCTCCTGTTCATCTCCTCTTCATACACTCCATGTATATATTTTACCTATTTCACATGTTTTAACGGTTATCTCTTCATATTTCTAATCTGTTTACAAGACTGATATAAGGTGATCTAAGATTTAAGACCATGTAGGGTGACAGCGTGGTTGAGTGCATCCGCTCTGCTGTCTCAAGTGTCTTTGAGTGCGATATTGAATCTGTACATGCTCCTGTGTTGCTATTAGACATTTACTTTGAACACATTACCACAAGGGTCAATTAAAATCACATTAGTTTACAAATGAAGCAATACTACTGAACAGGAATGTCTTTAAATATATTATAGGACATTGCAATAATAACCAACTGGGGCCGCATTAATTCATTTTAGCATCCTGCTTACTGTTTATGATCTGTTTTGCATCAATAGTTCTCACACTGCTGCTTTTTTGTATGTAGTTTTAGTTTAATTTTTAATAGTAGGAAATCAAGCAGAGTAATTTTTTTTTACCAATTGAAAGTTAATGTGAACAATTTAAGCAAGTGATTATTTAATCTGACAGCACTCTACTAATTTTACTGTGATAATTAAATGAAACAGAAAGCGATTAAAGAAAAACTCCTGCACCCTTAATATTTCACAACCAGGAAAATAGTATTATTTTATACCAGACAGTATATAATAGTAACAGGACCAATGCTGATCATAACGGATAGAACAGTATGGCCATTGTTTGTTTATTAATGTTCAATATGTTTGTTTGTTTGTATGTATGCACCCAATTACACAAGGCAAATTCCATGTAGTTCCACTACTGTGGCAATAAACTGCTTTCTGATTCTGATTCTGACATGAAGGCCGAACATTTTACTTTGAGTCTTAACTTGTCTGTGCTTATCTTACTCCAGACTGTATCGCACATTTAAGGATAACAAGTATGTGTACATGCTGCTGGAGGCCTGTCTGGGTGGAGAGATTTGGAGTCTGCTCAGAGACAGGTACAGTAGGAGAGACCAACCACTTACTAATGCTGTTACACTTTTGAAAACCTAACAAAATCACAACATTTAACTTGCTGTCTCTGAAATACCAGCCTTTCCACAGCATTGCCATTTTATTTCTGGCTTATTGGGTAAAGTGATAGTATTACTGTCAGGTTACCATCTAATGAGGGACTTATCCTGGCTTGCAATAAAGAATCTCAGGTGCAGTCATTATAAATCACTGAATAAGAGCTGCCTGTAACTGTTTAGTTGCATTTGTGTAATGAGACCACTTCTCCTGCTTCTCTGCCTCCTGAACAGCATAGAATCTGACGCAAAAAAGTTTAAATTGGTCTTTCTTTTTCGTGTTTAGGGGGAGTTTTGATGAGCCTACTGCCAAATTCTGCGTTGGTTGCGTCACAGAGGCTTTCGATTACCTCCATCGCAAGGGTGTCCTCTACAGAGACCTGAAGCCAGAGAATCTCATGCTTGATACCGAGGGATACATCAAACTGGTGAGCAATTGAACATATTCTGTCTTGAAAACATAAAACAACTGCAACCACAGCTGGCAGGATGTTTCTCTCAAATTGTTCTTAGATCCTCATTGTAAATAGTTTGGGTAACACTTTCTATGAAGCCTGTCTCTATAATGCATTATAAACACAGTTATAATGTCTTGTAATCTGCTTAAGTATAGTTATAAGCACTTATGAATAATCATAA
This sequence comes from Perca fluviatilis, assembly GCF_010015445.1. NCBI lineage: Eukaryota > Metazoa > Chordata > Actinopteri > Perciformes > Percidae > Perca > Perca fluviatilis. The sequence goes on from NC_053117.1 coordinate 33,336,387, forward strand.
TGCTTTATAACTATAATTATAAAGCATTTTTATAATATAATAGCTATAGTGAGTTTATAATCTGCTAATAACTAAATTTATTGAGTGTTATAAACAGATTATGAACTCATTATAACTCTGTTTATAATGCGTTATAGAGACAGTCTTCATAGAAAGTGTTACCAGAGTTTGCGTTGTGTTTTGGTTGACAATTACAGTCTGCAGCTTCAATGTCACAAAGCTCAACAGTTCTTTCTAGCTTTTTTGTATATCATTGCTTGTCTTTATTAACTTTACACTGACTGTAGTGCTTGTTGTAGTATTATGTATATAATGATGGAGATAAAACTATGTACTCATCAGAGGTTTCATGAGATCTAAAGAAAGCCAATAAGCACCTCAGTGTTACTCAATAAAATCACAGGCCTCGAAGTCAAAGTCAGTGCTCATTTATAAATGTATTAAAGTTACTACAAAGCGTTTTAACTAGTTATGAAACCGTCTTAAATTCAATACTGATGCCTCTATACGACCTACATCAGCAAACAAGGCCATCAGCGAGAATATTGGCGATTCTTATATAGTTATTCGTAATACCACTGGGTCCGATTCCCCGCGAAATCACAGAAATCAAGACTTTTTTTTTTACGGCATGCAGTTTCAACAGAAACTCCTTCAGCTCAGACTCCACCTGGAGCTCAGATTCCTGGCTGGATTGCTGGGCCCGCTGGAGAACCAGAACCAGTAAAATGATGATTTTTTAAAGGGAGTCTGGCAGCTGCAGATATTTACGACCAACGCATTCTCATGAACGGGTTCGTAGGATATCGTACGAAAGGTTATGCACACTCAAATATATGATATCATACGAAAACCAGGAGACAGATGGCTGGTCACGTGACATGGGCTACAGAGCTCCGTGCTACAGACCTCCGTTACAGCTCGTCGTATCAGCGGCAGTTAGTAGATGTGTTTAGCCGCTACAGAGTTCTGCGACACCGGCTGTGGTCCTCCGCATGGTGCTCGGCATGGTGCTCCATCAGGTCAGAGATAGTTGGTGGTTCAGTTACCCGAAAATAGGTGACTGTTTGCCGGGTACAGAGCTGAGATTATGGTTAAGTTTTGGCAAGAAAAAGTGAGTGTTATGTGGCACCGAAACGACTAGTTAAGTTTAGGAAAAAGATTGTGGTTTGTATTAAAACATTCCCAAGGAACACACATTTCCTAGGTGAAAGTCATTTGTTTTCCCCAGGAAGCGAACTCTGCATACGAATTACAGTGCTTATCTTTTCCTTACTTTTTCGAACATATGGTTTATGAGAACAGGCTGTTACAACACAAGGTAGCAGTGCTCTTGGAAACACTACCGCTTTTGTCCACAGGGGCCATCAAAATCAACACAAAATTAAAGTTCCTTGTAGTAACTTTAAGATAGTTTTAAGGGAAAGGTCTAAAAGTTCCCCAAAGGGCCTTTTAGAGTTAAGTGTTCAACTCTGCTGTCCCAGGTTGACTTTGGTTTTGCCAAGAAGATCAGGTGTGGCCAAAAGACCTGGACCTTCTGCGGGACACCGGAGTACGTGGCCCCTGAGATCATCCTCAACAAAGGCCACAACTTCAGTGTAGACTTCTGGGCTCTGGGCATCCTGGTGTTTGAGCTCCTTACTGGCAGGTCAGTCGTCTGTGCATCCGGTCTGCAGCAAGTCTTTATTGGAGTAAAGTACCTCATAATCATCCTTCCTCCGGTTATCACTTCAATCTCCTTCCTGATTTGCAGTAATTGTTGTTTGCTGACTTGATCAGAGTGCTGCTGAAAAGCTTCGCTCCAACAGACCTCGGCTAAATCAAAGAGGCTAAATCTCTACCTTTCCCCCCCGCCCCCCTCCACTCAAAAGTCCTCCGTTCTCAGGGAGTGACCAGATGATGACCTACACTTTCATCTTGAAAGGAATCGAGAAGATGGACTTCCCCAAGAAGATCACAAAGAGGCCCGAGGATCTCATACGCAAACTGTGCAGGTACAAGATCACATGGGCAGAGCAACATTCAAAAGTAAAGCTACTAAATCCTCCAATCCATCACTTCTACTACTTTTACTGAGCCACCAAATTTCACAGAACAGAATTTGATGATGGCTGATGAACTGAAGACAAAACTTTAGGATAGCGATCCAGACCTGCTTTAGTTCAGGTACCTGAGATGGGAAAGGATTCTGAACCACGTAATCCAGTCAAAATTTGCCTTTGAGCCTTAAGTTCAATTAAAAGCCTAAATCAAGAGGCGGCAGTGCCTTTAAATGTCTAAGCACTTCTGGACAACAAAATGGCAATCAATAATAAACATAAATGTCCAGTATTTGAACAAAGCAAGCAAGACAATAGAAAAAGAAACTCTATGTTTATTTGGATCTACACCCTCATCTACTTTACAGGCGGAATCCCTCAGAGCGACTAGGCAACCTCAAAAATGGAATTACTGATATCAAGAAGCACAGGTAAGTAGGGACTGACTCATTTTGTTGCTGATCTCAGTGGGAAGATTAGCCGAGCTATTAGCACTGATTGAACATTATGAATGTGGGCCAGTGGTTTATGACCACAGCAATTAGATAATCACTGAACACACTGTACAAGAGCAGTAGGATGTAAGCATATTCAAAGGCTTATTACATTATTGGACTTTGCACAGTCTTTCTTCACTTAACTTGCTTTTTTGAGTGAATATGAAGGCTGAGAGAGATACAAGAAGGTCATAAAGTAAAGTATGTTATTTTTAGGCCTTTGAACTGATAAAGGCTCTTACTCTTCACACTGGGCCTCTTTTAGCCAAGCACATTGCCAGGAATAAGGGCTCATGTTCAAGGCTCCTCTGTAACACTGTAACATCCGAGCGGAAATTGGTCAGGGAAAGTAGTGGTGTTAACTTTTGTCTCTTTTGTGTCTCCTATTTGTTTGTACTGGCAGAGTCAGATTTACTTACAAACATGTTTTTATGTGCTCCATAATGTGTCTGAAGGTGGTTTAACGGCTTCAACTGGGAGGGACTGAAGGCGAGGACTTTACCATCTCCACTGAAAAGAGAAGTACGTTTATGTTTATTTGTTTCACAGACATAAAATCCAAATTACATTGAAGAAATCCAAAATACATGTGAGGGTGTGGTAGAAACCTGTAATGGCTTATATAAAAACCACACCCCAAGGACATACCAAGTGTAGACATACTAATCAAAAATACATTTCCAGTATAGATATTTATCCAAAGTTGTATTTGCAAAGTTCTAATACAAACCAGTCCAAGAAGAAACTTTTTTTGCAAAAATGGCAAATGTTGAAAAAATAACGTCACTATACTACAGTATGTACATTTAAAGCCATTAAATACTGTGATTTTATTTTATTTTATTATGATCCCCATTAGCTGATGCAGAACATCAGCTACTCTTCCTTGGGTCCACGCAAAACATAAAACATGACAACAGATAAGACGTTTTGAGACTAAACAACCACTAGAAATAAAAATAAGAATAGTATAACTAACAAAACTCTTTCTCGCAAACATAACTATACATTTTCCTCTTCATATACTCTTGTATATATTACAAGAGTGATTAAAGGTGCCCTGCCACACAAAACCGTTTTTACTTGCATTTTTTGAAATATGTTGGGTACATATGTGTTATGTCGTGAATGTGAAAATGAACTGCTACCTCCTCTGTCAGCTCTAGCCACTGAAAAGAAATAAGCGGAGAAATCAGGCTAAATACAAAAGCTGGTCAGTCTGACGTGGTGTTGCCTGAGCTCATAACTATTCATGAGCTCGCCCAGTTGCGCTGGGTAAAGGATGCTGATAGCCAGGCTCTCATTGGCTAGCTGTTAGACAATCAGAGTCAAGCAGCTTAGCTCGTTGAATATTAATGAGAACTGGCACAAATCGAGCTGAGTCTTCCTGCAGGCTTTCTATACCATGCTAGAATGGCTTGAAACAAGGTAACCAAAGCATTTTTTTCCACAAAAATGTTACAGAGTCCATGGTAGAACTTCAGACATTACCACAAAGTAATGAAATACATGTGGTAGAGCACCTTTAAATTATTCTATTAAGATTTTTATTTTGCATTATTGTGTCTTTGGTCAGGCAGCTATACAACTTTACCTTTTTGTCTTGTTCACATTTTATTGGGTTTACAATAAACACGTGGACGGGAAGTGGGAAAAAAAATCCATTCCTTCTTTGATTCATTGTAGTGCTCCTTAAGGCTTCTCGGAGGAGGATATCAGTTGAACATAAACTACCTTATTATAGCGAGAATGAGCACCAGCACAACAACTGACCTTAAAAAAAATTCAATTTAGGTGCTCCAGCAATGGTGTTCCACTACTGTTGGATTCCAAAACTGTTAGTAATTCAGAAGGCAACTTAAGAATCCAGTCTTTCACCCCTTCCTCCTTCATTGTCTTCTCTCCAGCTTACAGGACCGACAGATCACAGCTATTTCGACAGCTACCCTCCAGATGAGGACAGTCCTCCTGAAGAGCTGTCTGGTTGGGATATGGACTTTTGAGACCTATTGCTGCATCTTTCCATTGTTGTCTTTTCTTTGCACACCCTAACCAAAGCTTGATGGGCAAAGGCCACCTTACATCAACTCCGGGCAACATGGTGGAGGACCTCAGGTTCTGGGCAACAGTAGCTGCAGTTAGCGGGTTACTTTCTGAACTAAAGATCGGTCGTCTCAACACAAATAAACAGTTATAGGCAAATTCTCCTTGAGAAAGTTTGACTGTGAAACAGTTTGTAATGTAAAAATCGCTGTCCTTTTGGTTAGTATATCTGACTGTCACTCAAGCTAATCTAGTACAATATAGTGCTAATAGTGATACAGTAGTAGTGGCATGTTAGCATAGCAAGCTAGAATCTGTAATACTGTAAAGGTAAAGAGGTTCTCCACAATCTGCTGCTGCGAAATGTTGCAGTGGCTGCTGCTGCTTGTTGCAGTGGATAAACACTCACCTAAACCGAAAACACAGCTGGCAGTGTAAGTGGGTGGGAAGCCATTGAGGAATCAAGTCATTGGATGGTTGGGATTACTTTGGAGTTGGGTAACGAGAATCAGCTCTGCTTTGTAACCAGTTCAAAAATTCTAGCAACCTAGAATTCATGAAGGAACATGCTTTTTCATTCAGCTATTTGGATCCCAACAATAACGTTTCAATGGCAAAGTTTGGCCTTAATGCGCTTCAGTGTACAGTTCCAGTTAAGGCTCATGTACAGTGTTTACAAAATGGCAGACCGGAACTAGCGCTAAAAAGTGTTAAGTGCACAAAAGAAAACAGTGAGAACAAGTAAAAAGGCCCATGTTATACAAGTTAAATCACTGATGAGGGAGTAGTAACGTTAACAACATACTGTACCAACCACATTTTGTTTTGTTATCTCTGCTGAAGTTTCTAAGTTGGTAGAGTAATTAATTACAGCTTTAGCTTTTCTAAGCTTCATCTCCTACTGCTTTGGGGAGTAAGTCTTGAAACAGACCAGTGTCCTGTGTCACAGTATTACTGTTTTAACAGTCCTTAATCAATCTACGGCCATTTAATAATCTTTCACAGATACCTAAAAAATATAGTTTTCAGACACTTTTTTCTAGGCCCTCATGATGGTTCCAGATGTGGTTGGCGGGGAAATTTGTGATACAGCTGCAAAGTCTTTATTTCTTACAGCTGAGAGAATTTGTGATTACATTGGCAGTTTTTTTTTACGACTGTTGAGGAATGGAGGTGTGTGGTGAGGAGATCATGTGTGGAGATGACACTGTAACTTGAGAACAAACAGACTCGGGAGAAGAGATTCTACTTAACTGCTTAGACGGCAACATTTGTGCTAAGAAGCATCAAGAGTTCCTTGTGCCAACAGTGTTATCCTCACAGTCCCTCCACTGCCCAAACTAGACACACATAAAAGCATGAACACCTTCCACACTTAAGTTCTAGAGTGTGAGCATCGCGGAGCAGGGTGCCTAACCTGAAGAAATATTTACCTTTTTGAAGCTGAGTCAACTCTGCGGTCCCCAGCTTCTTAAGAAGAATGGCAGTTCTGCTCGGTCTGAGGCGTTGATGATGTGATGAGGAGCAGCAAACAAGTTTACCTTGGGGGATTTTCAGGAACTTAGGGTTAAAAATGTATGTATTTTCCATTTTCAAACACTTGAGGTTTACAGTAAATCGACTGTGTACCATGTGTCTATGTATATACTGAATACTGTAAAGCACAAGCATAAAAAATACACAATTTATACAATCCAAGCTACATGTTCCTTTATGTAAACCTTAAAAACTGGGTAAGTGAATCTTGTAAATATCACATATATATATGTATACATTGACTGGTGAATGTGTGTGGACAGTATGTACAGTGTGTGATGTTGTTGGTGTATGGAAGCATCTGAAATTCCTGGAAAAGCTGTGGCCTTAAGATAATGACTACTGATTTCAGGATACAGCTGTGTTTGTTAATTATTGTTTTTTTAATTTGACATTTTGTAATTGAATGAAATAGTTTTCTTAAATTGGTCAACTCAAATTTTATTTTATGCCACAATAGATTATTATTTTATTTTCTTACCAATATGTGCAGACCTTTTTTTAGTGGAGACATTTTGACTTGTCAAACACAGGGGTATGTAAAGACATTAGTGATAGCTGCATTTCATTTTGTTCAGTGCCAGGCCTGATAATCAAACTAAATTCAACTTCAAACGAACATACTGACATCATGTTCATGTTTGCCAATTTCTGTTGGCAAGTTATGTTTTGTTTTGCTGTAACCAAACAGTATCAAGTGATGTAAAAGTTCACAACAAAACCAAAAGAACTTAAAATTTAAGATTTTAAGACATTACTTCTCCCAGTAGATGTACAACCTGTCTAGCTGCGTCAATGTCACCCACACTTTTTACTTTTTGTGACCATTTTTTGCTGCTATTTTTCATGAATGTAGTTACATTGCTGTCTAGCTGTAAAAAATGATAAAAGGCCACATTCTTAATCCTGCCTAACAACTGTACTTGAACTGCTAAAGAAATCAGGGATTTGGGCTAGCCACAACCCTGTTTTTAAGCATGCTGGCTTACAGGACCCTTAAATAAAACTATTTCTAATGTCATCACACTTGCTTTACTGCAATGACAAGTCACAATGTCTGCCACTAGAATGACCTGTTGCTCAATTTGTGTGGATTCATGACTGAACTGTACCTCAAAATAAAGTTTTACAAAAACAGAAATGTCACCAAACTGTAAAAACGGCAACATGTATTTAGACCTCATGTTTGCTGAACATTGTTAGTGCTAAAAGATATCAAATATCGAAGCCTATATTAAGGCAAGGGGATAAAACATAAAAAACTCTATAGTATAGTCTATCTACTTTACATGATTTCAAAAGAATGAAAACACCTCATTTTTTTTGCACACAATTTTGGCTGTTGCGATATATACTGTATTATCTACAACTGCCTATGTCAAGACAAATCCTACAAAATGTATATTGTACGTGTATATAAAATGTAAATATTGATGTTTTTGGGCACTATATTAAAGTTAAAGGCAAACAGTTATACTGCAAATAAAGACATACTTCTAAGTTTTGCTATTAAATTTCAGAAATATTCATCTTTTTTGCAGAATTGTACCAAGGGAGAGATAAAGGAAATACATTTTGCTTTGCGTGTTGATTTTTTCCCACTACCCTTCGAAACCTTCAGGTTTAGAACCAAAAACATCCTTGATAAAGCGGAGTCTTGCATACTTTTATTCATTTCTTTGAATGCTTTGTAAGGTAGGTCAGAGCTCAGAGGCGGGGGTGGGGGGGTCTTTAGTAGTGACAAATGTCCATCACAGATATAAAGACCATCGACATGTCAGAGTTTTGTTCCCCCTTTCCCAGACCACACCTGTACAAGATATGCAACATACAGAAAATAAATAGATGCATGTTAAAGGTCATTTCCATATACAAATATATTTTATGAAGCTTATTGTACAAGCATTTCTTTTTTTACCTACAGCATAACATTTACAAAATAGGATTGAACAGTGAAGAGGAGTAAGCTCTTATAAACTGCTGATATACTGTACTGTATGCTTTGATTTTTGCACTCCAAAAGACATCATTGAAGTTTAGAAACGGGTCGAGTCTCGAATGCAGCACAAGGAAAGGCCCCAAAAATGACTTGTCAGCGATCGTCATGTCTGCAATGTTGTACTGGCATAACCAGAGGTAGCCACTCCATTCTACAGCATGCACTGATACAATCTGTATTGGCACAAGATGAGGAAGCACAAACTGGAAAAAGGTGTCAGTACAAAATATATAAAGTTAAAAAAAATCTGCCCTTAGCTATTGACAATAAACAAATGTCTCTGAAATATCAAAATAGTGAATTATTTGAAATACATTTTAGAGTAAATTCTCCATACTTATCAAAAGAAAATGCACTATGTTCACTCACTGTAGACTATTTTGTACCATTAAAAAAACTATTCCCAGCTGCTTGCTTTGACTTCATTGCAAACTGAGCTCAGTTCTCTGAACAACCGAGACCCTCTGAACAGGCGATGAATCAAATCAAACCTTTTTGAAAAGCAGAAATCCACCCATTTCAAAAGGCACTTCTATCTCAAAGAGACATTAGAATGTCATCAACATATGGTGAGCTATATACAAAAACAATGTACAAGTGTATAGAAAAAAGGTTTGCTGCTATATTTTCAGTCTATTTGCTCTGAATAAATATTTAGTTTTTTGAACTCTGACAATAATAAACAACCCAAGCCAACGTTACGACATGTCAGCTGCTCTTCCAGGTGTGCCTGTTGTTCAATGTTGACCTGACGCAAAGTAATAATGATTTATGTAAAATCTTCTTTCTACAGTAATATTAAATGCTTATGTGACCCAGGAAAACAAACCAGATCTCCCTGACCATTCAATATATTATATGTAGTGCTCACCATTTTTGGTTTTTATTTTAAAGGGGGAATTTGAAGATCTGATGAGAAAATCTGGGTGAAAACTGGATAATAAAATCCCAGAAGCACAATTTTGAATTACTTTGAGGAACTCGCGCATAATGCACTGCTCATTTTATTTTCTAGGGTTGCCACCAGAGGACCCTGTTTACTGTCAACTATACTTCCCAGTTTTTTCTTGGAGATGAAAACACAATAGTGTTTTCGATCCATCTCAACCTTTAAAAGAAATCCAGGTTTTTTCAAAGAAAATTGGCAAAAAAAAAAAATGATGAGCCTTTAGGATATGTAAACCAAAACTGATTCCAGACCAGCAGTGTATATTTACTTGATACTGACGTTATTGATATCTTAGTTGATTAAAACAGATTTCTAGAAGCATCTGGCAGTTTATAATAGTTTTTCTTAATACATGTCATTCTATGCTGTAAATACGATACATACTTTTAAACAGAATGTAATGGCAACATGTTCTGAACTTCAACAACGCCAAAAACAAATAGGTTCAGCCTGATATCAGTCCATTGAAACCATTAGTATTAAACTTGTATGCCTGCCATGACTTATTAGATTTCTTTTTGAGCTTATCAGGTCCAACAAGGCTTTCAAAATTCCACACATCAATTGGCTTTTAGAGTCTTGTGGTTTTACACTTGTCAAAAACAGATGCTGATAGTCCTTGTTCAATGTAGTCCTTTCTTCTTTTGATATGCTGTATTGCTTTATCTTTCCAAATCAAATCTAAAGTTTACTTGCAAAACATCTTCTTGGTGAAACAATGGTATTTTGGGTCTCCTCCAAAACTTCCCATTCCAACTGTTAATGAAGACCACAAATGAAAAGTAGCTTACACTTCCTCATATAATAAACTCTTAAAATGTGGGTCTTGTACTGTACAACAATGGAGCAGTGATCTAAACACAAATATGTACGGCTATCTACTGTACCGTCTACGTCACAATTCTGGCTTTGGAATCTAATATATCTCTCTATAGCAGCCAAGCCAATAATTATACATTAACTTCTCATATAGTGAATAACACAGTGATAGTACAGTACAGACATAAATACATACAAATAGTAACAAAAACCATGCAAGTGCGAGCATAGGTGACTTGGTGGTAATGACAAAAGACAACTTCAAGCTATGAAGGAGAGAAAGATGAGAATGACCCCCTCCCTCAGAGGCATCAGTTCAAACTGAGATCATTTATCCTGAAAATTGATTTTTCCTTCAATTCTTGTCTCTCTTATGCCTCGATCAGTATTTGTATATCTTGATAGTGAGTTTATGATTCATATTCACCCTGCTCTCGCCCAACATAACTGAGCAGCGATGATTAAGACATAAAGATAAACAGTGGTGGTGAAATCGGAGCATGGAGATTTGACTTTCCATTCCAGTTATCTTTCACGAGGGTGACTCACACAATCCATTCCTTCCCATGACCAGTCTCCTCTTCACCTGGAACAACAGGCTGTACTCTCCTCCAGTGCAAAAGGGAAGTTGTGTTCAATGGGTGTTTGTGAGTGAAAGAGTGTAAGACTTAAGGGACAGGAGGAGAGAGTTTTGGCTGCATGTGTTGACTTTTTTTTTTTTTTTCTCTGTATGACGTGAGTTTTTTGTGAACAGGCATTGAAGGACAAAAACATCTATCTACAGGCACATGAATCTACAGTCATATTGGGGTAGACTTTCAGCACCACATTCTTGTCCTCGTCAAAGAAGAGGATGCTGAGGGAAGACATCTTCTCTGGGACACAGCACGGCTCAGGGATGCCAGGGACGACGCCCACCGCCCGCACTATGCTCTGGATGGTGGCATGGTTAGAGGGCTTCAGAGACTATAAAGCAAAGGGACAAAAATGATTAAAAAGGATTTAATGTATCCAGAGAATAATATGCTTCAAACATTTTGCATTGCAAAAGTCCATTATTATTAAAACAAATCACTGTTAAAGCAAATGTTTTCCTTGGCTAGTATTCAGTGATGCACTTTAATTTCTGATCACTTTGTAAATGTGTAGATGTGGTTGTTTTTTCATATTGTTACATAATTTTTTTTTTTTAGATGCACTTAAAGGCAACGTTTTTAACAACATGGGTTTTGTTAATTGGCAATCACAGAAATCGACATTAATAAAAGGTGTTAAATGGGATTAAGAAGTTTAACAGGGAAAAAATACAAGTGGATAGACATGAAGCCATTCTTTTTTCTTTTTTTTTAACCACATATACCAAACATATTTGGAACAGAAGAAACAAGTTAATGGTTTAATTATTAGCCAAGTGTCCATTGTTAACATCCATCACAGTTAACATACTGTTAAATTCTGAACTATGACTAACTTGCGATAGTTGTGCATGCATAGTTTTGTGAGCGATTGTTACCGACATATTAGGTCCAAAAAAGTGATTTAGATAATCTTGATACACTATTGGCATGTTTCCAACCTGTCTGATCATCTAACTGCTCATTTTGTGTACCATCTGAATTTGTTGTAGTGGTGTTAAAACCAATAGACATGACCAAATCTATTAAAATAGGGCCACATTTGTAATATACTGGAATTTTCTATTAAGAGTCCAGGAGTGCATCTTTTACATAGCTCTTTGTGAGCTATTTATTACAACATTTATCCTTTAGATCACACAGAAACCACCATCCATAGCAAATTTGTCAAGTTAACATATCTACTATATAATGCACAATTAAAAGAGTATTGTTCAGTGCATCCAACAAGCAGCTGCAGGTAGACCACAATCAGAGGGCCTGAGTGCTAGCTCAGTTCACACACCTGATCAGCTGCTTCATGTCTTGGCAGGATCCAATAAGTGACAGAGCACCTTTTAATAGTAGCTATTTAGCAGATTTTAAAGCTAGCCTGACAAAGGAGAAACAACATCACAGGCAGCAAACCTACAGGAGAGGGAGGAGGTTGCCTTAGGCCCTACTTCTGGGACCAATTACGTCCGACTACAAAGGCCGGCGACTCCGAGGTAATGAATTAAGTGAATGGATCTCGTGCATTCCGGCCATGTTTAAAATACCTGTGATGTTATCTTGTCACCGGGGCCACAAGCTACGAGGGGAGGTGATGATGAAGATTAGTTGAAGTACAAGTTTCTTTATTTCTCTTACTTCTTTGCATGTTCTTTCAAATACAACTGAAGAGAAACCTTTAGGAATGACATAAAACTGAGTTGCTTCCTTAAAGGTTCTTGTTCGTTTTCCTTCACCATGGTTATAAAGTTTTATTGATTTTCAATGTCGAGGTCAGCCACCTGCTCCTTAAGAAGTTGTACATCTGAGCAAGACTATATTTAAATTTTTTGTTACAAAGCCATTTGGATTACATAATCTGTAGTTTGACCACTTTTACTACATGTTTAGTAAAGTAGGACTTCCCTCTAGACTGACCTTTTTTTGTTAAATTATATAAATTAAGCTCTGATGCATATCATCAAAGACTTAATGACCTTAATGCTTTAAATATACAGTAGAAGATAAAAACATGAGCTACAACTGTAACTAGTTTATCCTGGCAGTTGAAGATGAAAGCAGATGGCATACATTTCTGTTACTTGGCATTATCATTTATAATAGAAGACAGATATGCTTCAGGGACTGATATTAATGCTATCCAAATAAGTAAACGAGGAACTGAAAGCATAATGGCTAGATGTACTGATAGCTAAAGCCTGTTCTACTCACATAATATTTACCATACTGGCTGAAAAAAAGCTCTGTGTTTAAATGTTAAACATACTGACTGATGTTTGTAGTCTGTTGTACTGTATGTTGAGTTCTGCTGTCATATCATGTATGTTAGTGCATCAGTTGTTAATATGTATCTGAACTAAAACATCTAAAACACATTTATATAAATTTACTTGGTGACAAAACAGATTAAGAAGCTGGCAAAAAAACCTGAATGTTTTGAAACTCAAATTTAAATAAAAACATATGTGGCCTACAATTTGCAATCTATTGGCAGAGAAGAAACAAAACCTGGTTACTGGAAGTGTTTGAAGTATGACCCAGTAGAGCAGTGGTTCCCAACCCTTTTGACTTGTGACCCTAGAAGCAAAGCAATGTATAATTGTAACCCATTGTCACAAGTTACATATGTCTATGGGCCTAATTTCTCCTGTTTTATTTGAATTAAGTTTAGAGGCCTGTTTTCCCAATTACTGACCCTCAGGTTGGCAACCATTTCAGAAGTGCTGTACAAGAGTCTCACCTTTGGCATGGGGAATTGGCAGGACCCTGAGCAGTAGTAAGCATCAAACGACTTGGGTGATATAATCCATTCACTCCATCCAATGTCAGCAAAGTCCACTTTCAGGTATCTCCGAGCGCAGTTCCTAGGCTCGTTCCACTGCTTCTTTCGTGCCTTTTTGATTGTCTGCTCATCAAACTGCAGCAGGGGCATCTTGTGCCGCTGATTCTTGCGTGTCTTTTTACGTGGCCGACGGGGCTGCTTGTTTTCAAAAGGTTCGTATGGACTCGTCTCATCCCAACCGGTCGTCTTGTACGGATACTCGTGCCCGGGAAGTTCGTTGTTTTGCAATGGGAGCAGAACGTTCACCGAGCGCTTGTGTCTGGGCTGCGGCTGCTCTTCTTCAGTGTTGTTTCGCTCACGCAGTCCCAGTTTTTGGAAGCTGTGTGAAATGGAGCCTTCCCCTCCCACTGAGTGGTGTCTCTGGAGGGTAGCTACCACACTTTCAGGCTCTGAAATGGCAGAGTCATTGGCGTAGACCAGGATGTAGGGTGAGCGGTCAGACAGGAGCTTCTTCCATTGCTGGGGCCCTTGGGAGGCCACATCGATCCCAATAAGCAGCTCGTCGTGGTGTTTGGCCTGGTTGACCACACGAGTAACGTCCTTCCACTGCCAAGATATGAAGTCCCTGTAGAGGGTCGACACATTGATCTGAAAGTGTCCTAGAGTCCTTATCTTGTTATCTACAGAGGCAAAACTCCAGATGACCATGTGGATGTGGTTGTGCCTCCGGGGGCCGTGGCGTCCACAGCTTTTGGACCTGGAGCAGCCCTGGGTGCTGTTCTGAAGGTCTCCAATGTAATAATGAAGAGTGGCAGACAGAACGTCTTCTGACTTGGTGAGGGAGGTGAGGTTGAAAATCTGCAGCTGCTTCTTGTTTATTGTACCTGTGTATATAATGAATATTATTTGCACAATGTACCACAGTTGTACAGGACATCACAAACTAACCAACCTTACTGTATTAATTAACAATAACGATCAGAATAATTTTTGTATGAATGTATTCACTTTATCCTGATCCAACATTTTCTCAGCCATGCGGATAGCCTAATGTTGGTTTTATTTGCCAAGGTTTTGAAATATCTGAAGTTTTCTGTCTTTATCCCAATACTCCGGACAATCCACAAAACACGCTTATCATATCTAAAGTGCTCCCTTTCTTTGAAGGATAGTAGTTTCACCGAAAACCTTTCACCGTGAGGTCTGTGGATCATCCAGAGTAACCAGGACAGTGTTTATGGAAAGAGATGTTGTGGTTGCCTTTTTAACATATAATATTGTAAAGTATAATTCCAGAAAACAGTCTCAAAATATCTCAAAACCCAGGCATATAAAACCTCAAACTATCTGCATGGCTAGATACCACTGGGGGTAAGAACATGTTTGTAATTTGGGTGAACTGACCCTTTATATGCTATGACATACAGCACCCAGGCGATAGGAGGCAGTATAATCTAACAAACTTTGACCCTAAATTGAAAAAGGTCGTTTTTGATAGTGGACACGTCGAAGTGATAATAGCACAGCGCAGCCTGTAAGCAATTTAGAGTTATAAGATTAAAGTTACTGGAAGAGTTCCCGGAGAAAACAATAAAAGCCCTTTAAATGCAGAAGCTCACTGCAGTGAAAACTCTTCAATTCTGCTCCAATGCAGAAAGGCTGGGCAGCTGCCAGATGCTGGCTCGAGAGAATATCTATCTACACTATCTAACACTGAAATCTGAAGGTGATGAAAACAAATGTGTTGGGAAAATATTTTGCATTCAGATATCGGATGCGGAATCTCTGTTCCTGGCGCAGGGCATGGGTAACAGGTTGATAACATTTCCATGACTGGATCAACAGGTGTATCTTAGTTTCTGCTCAGCACGTGAATGGCAGTTTTCACCTTTCTTTACAGTTTTATTAACAAAATCTGAATAATAAACATTTTGCTCCTGAAATGCGTGCTATTTTGTTTTTAATATAACAGAAATTGCGCACACATTCTGTAGCTCGGTGCATTTTGTGCGGATAATTGTAACTGAGCGGGGCAGGACACGTTACCAGATCCAGTTTACTTTTACGAAAAAATATTATACAAGGCTTGCATTTATGTCCTCTCTTGACTAGCAGAACTCAGTGTTGTTAACATGCGTAAAACTTTGGACACCTACCCCAGTGCGCTTTGAAACTGCGGACAGTGTTGCCGTCCTTGAATGGAAATCCAGCCCGGTTGTACTTCGCGTAAAGCATCTGCATGTGTTCCGTCATTGTATCCTGTAAAAGCAGATCCTGGTCGTCTTTAGCAGGGTGCTTTTTATCCTCTGAATGCGTAAAATCCACCTTTCGTCTGTCGGGGAAACTGTCCGTTTTCAGCATCGCGCAGTATCCAACGCACATATAACTCCATCCGTAAAGTAGTAGGACCACAAACCGAGAGTATAGAGCCATGCTTGAGCCAAAGCGAAGGTAGCAGCAGAAAAAATAATAGTAGTGGAAAACCTAGCACGTTTCCAAAAGCGGTCACTATCTCCGAAAAGACAGACCATCACCTGAGGAGTCCTCTCTTAGAAAATGATACCATCACCTTTGACACCAGTCACAGCAAGAGAGGAAGGTGGGCAGGCAAAAGTAAGAGCGTTATCCAAGTTGTCTCTGTGCTTTTGATAAGTTGCAGTTCTAAACGTGCCACAGTCAGTGAATGATAAATGTTCTGGCGCACAGCAGAAGGTGTAGTGGAACAGATGCGGGAGAACTAAGCCGCTAAAACAGCGACGCTCTTGGTTTTGTATCCGAGCTCTGAGCTGATTTCAGGACCAGCAGTCAACCGTCCCCCCGTCTCAGCTTTCATTGAAGGTAAAGCATGTTGTGCTTGGTATTATAGGACTTGTGGGACCAGCTGGGTATCTCTCTCTCTCTCTCTCTCTCTCTCTCTCTCTCTCTCTCTCTCTCAGAGTTTCCTGTTCATGATACTTTTACGCACATTCAGCCTGGGGACAAATTATCTTATCTTATCAAGAGCTGAAAGGCTGTGTTGTCAGTTGATTCGAGACGGATCTTAAAAATATTTCATTAAAGGAAATTCCGCCAATTTATTGAACTGATTTTGAATATCTAAACAGCTGCCG
Source organism: Perca fluviatilis (assembly GCF_010015445.1). Lineage (NCBI taxonomy): Eukaryota > Metazoa > Chordata > Actinopteri > Perciformes > Percidae > Perca > Perca fluviatilis. The sequence goes on from NC_053117.1 coordinate 33,352,787, forward strand.
CAGAACAGTCCCTCCGTGCGTAATTTCTACTCCACAGAGCTGTGCGTCTGGACCGCGCTGCTGAATGAAGCGGCTTATTGTCGGCATTAAAGGCTCTCTCCCCTATTTAGTTTAGTTCAATAGAGTTAAGCACACACATCCTGTACCATCACGGTCCGATCCGGATGCTGTAGGCCTACTGTGCCTCCCCCGACCCCCTCCCCACCGCCCCCCCAAAACAGCTCATCCAGGCGTGGTTTAAACAGCCAGCCACCCACCACCCCCCCTCGCCACTGAGCTTCTCTTTCAGGGGCACTCGGGAGGAAATGATTAAGGCATTTCCCCGCCCTTGGACATCTGATGGCAATAATATTAGCATGCCATGTCCTTCATAGCAGTCAACACACTGAACGGGTTTAACCCCTTCAACTGTGAGGAGATGGGCAGGACAGAATCAATTCAAACAACAGCAAAGCGGTCAAAAACAGTCAGCTGGCAGAAAGGACCTGACTGGATCAACCCAGAACAATCAATCAATCAATCAATCAATCAATCAATCAATCAATCAATCAATCAATCAATCAATCAATCAATCAATCAATCAGTGCATGTTTTCAGACCTATATGCATAAGATACCTACTTGGTTTGTCTAACTCAGACTGCTAAAGCCTTGTATTAGCTTCAAATACAGTTTGTAATGTATTTTTTATAAACCAGGAATGTGGATCATGTTCCCCATCACTTACATTGGAATGAATCTCTTAATGACCAGTAACAGGAGGAATGATAACAGCTAGCAAAACCTGTTTCAGGATTTGATCCTTTAACAAAAGGAATACTTAACATTTTGAGGTGCACGTGCCTGGCGGTTTGGTTTATCCAATGGAGGAACTAGTTCAAGTGCTTTTCTAAATGACTGCGCTGAAAGAGCCCATCAACACGCTCATTATATTTTTTTGGAATGGAGCAAATCACATAAGGACACTGTAATTAGAACATCTATTGAGTTCAAATTGTAGTTGCTTTAGAGAAAGAAATCAGTATCCTTTAGAAATATGCTTATGAATGTGAAAACAACCATGCACAGTAGCATAATAGCCTAATTCAAATTGGGCTTGTTTATCTTTTTATTTTACTGCTGCTGTCAGTACTCTGTTGAAAAAAGAATGTTGTTGAAACAATCTGAGTAAAGGGAAATTCATTCAATCAAACGTGTTGATGAATTCCTCAAGTTTTACACACCAGGCCACACTTGACTGATTTGATTCAGACTTTAGCGTTGCATCGGCTGAACAGCAATGTTTTGACAATGTTAAAATGACTTAATGTAGCACGTGAATGACAGTAAATATCAGAGGTTATCCACAGCATAACTAACAAATGTAGCCTACCATGTTTTACACCATTTTTGAAAACTTTTGGTTTCTCTCCTTTGTTCTCAAAAAAATCTAGTCCACACAAACACTGTTTATAAAAAAAATCTCCGTCCAAATGAAAACACAAAAAAAACAATTGAAGCGCTGTCAAGAGCAACAGGTGGCGATATAACCCTAACGCTAAAGCCATCAGAAGGAAGGCTACCTGGCTGCAATGGCGCATCGATTGCTCCATTGCGCATTCTGACGCCTCTGTTCCTCAATATAGTGGAAGAGTAACTGTACATTTATGTGTAAACATGCTAATAGTCCTGTGAGCAAAGATAGATACAGCACTATTTTGGCCATGTCTGCCATTGCACAAAATGTTGCCTCATTTGGGACGCCTCACAAAAGGAGATAACAGTGTACACTTTCCCCTGTCTATATGTCAACACTGAAAACAGAACTTCAGAAAAATAAAAAGATCTGCTTTCAGTTAATTAAAACGCAGTTAGCGTGTGGACAAAAGGCCAAAACACATAGCTATAGCTATGTTTAAAAAAATACCCAGGTACGTGTGGATTAGGCCTTAGTGCGAAATGAAATGGCTGCAGTCATCAAAAGCTTTGGTCAACACTAATTCTTTAGCCATAGTGTCATAATGTTTGCCTTTTTGTTTTGGAGCTTGTCAATTTTGTGCGCCTGCTCTACCCACTGAACCAACCCGGCCACGAAATTTTAAATTTTACTCCTCTACTTTTCCTCAATAAAATGTATACTTTTACTCCACTACTTTTCCCCTCAGCGTCTTCGTTACCCGTTACTTACAGAAATGCTTTTGTACGTTGGAGTGAACAAAAACTTAAAATTATGTTTCTGTTTTTCTCTTTGTTGATGTCAGACTTGTGGTGTGGAAATCCTGAATAGTATGCTTTACTATAAGGAAGCCACAATAAAGTTCATTATCAAAGTTTTTCTGTATTTTTACTTTTACTTCAAATAGTTAAGTACATTTAATATCAGAAAATTACTTTTGATACTCAAGTACAGTAAATATCAGATACTTAAAGACTTTTACTCAAGTAATATTCTAAAAGGTAACTTTAACTTCAAACGAAGATACTTGTACTTTTACTCAAGTATTGCTTTCAAGTACTTTATAGGAAAGACTGGAAATGTCAAACACATAAAGATGCAACAGAGTTATAAAAGAGGCCAAACTAAATGAAGAGACATTAAATTAAGGTGAAACCAAGCTTGTTACATAGAGAAGGCTGAATAGTGCCTTGACTATCTAAGGACCATATTAGTCTGAATCCACCTCTTTACCTCATGTTGTGTATATTAGGGGCAAGTCAGGCCTCAAACTAATAAAACCATGCTTCAGTTAAAACCCCAACAGCTTAAAAGGCCAATAAAAGAAATGAAGAGGGATATAACCATTTAAAGACTTTTATATTGTAGATCGTTACTATTTACAGACACATGATCTGTCTGGGTGAGTTCCAGCAACTTGTTGTTTTGAGGTTTGGTCTTCCACAGAGGTACTGTATGTCACATAAAAAAAGTAGCATTTCACTAGTGATTCTTGCTTGTTTGTCAATCCACCGACATTTTAAGTTTTCACATCTGCTGTTTTGATTGGTAGGTGTTTGGAGCGACTGATGCCACTTTCAGGGAGGGAGAGCAGAGCGGGCTGTTTCATCACCATCACCGTGCCACATGAATGAGCTGCGGCCTGTAAACCTAAACAGCTGTAGATGAGGGTGAAATGTTCATTTGCCACCCGGACAGTTTGAGTTTTTACTCCCAACACTTAAACACCAAGCAGGGCAGATAGTGAGGCAGGTGGACAGCCCTCGCCTCGAGGTTAAATCTGGTCAAAGAGGAAATGACACTCCCAACACAATTCTTCTGCCAAATTTGAATTGAAAGTCCAGTTAGTTTTGTTGAAGCAACAGCCAAAACTCAAAACATATATTTAAAGACATACTACAACAAAAACACATTGTGAAGATGAAGAGAACATAAATGAAACACAACCTCCTCTCGACCCAGTTAATCACACAGTTTTTTTGTAAAAGTCCTGAAGACTTTTACAAAGTCTGTTCATCATCACCCCAAAACAGGCCCAGAACTCACATCTTCTTTATAAAAATTAAAAAAAAAACACTGACTAAGAAAACCCAAAACCAGACCCCCATTCCCTGAATCCCTGCTTTTACAGAACCAGAACCCACATCCACATGTCACCACACATATTGTTTCAATGAGGCTAATTCAGCCAGTGGAAGGCTGCCGTGGTAATTGGGTGTTAGAATGAACTAATTTGATTAAATCTCGTAACTTTCAGAAATAAATTTCAGTTTAATTGATGCAGGGGAAAGTAGTACAATGGCACATTAAGTATGGCTGCTTCTATGTCAGTTTAAAGGAATCAACATGTTGCTTTCTTGCAGAGAGTTAGATGAAAAAAACCTAATACCGCACTTTACTGTCTATACATTACATTAAGCTACAGCCAGGAGACAGTTATCTTAGCGTAATAGGAAGACAGGAAGCAAGCCTGGCTCTGTCTAAAGGTAGAAAGGAATCATACTATTTCTTGGCTGGGAGCCATGACAAAGAATCCATGGAGTCCAAGAAATAGTCCGGCACAACTTCCTTTGAAACCACAACTCTGGTTTTTGTCCGGATTAAACAAACCAGATATAACATGTTAATTGTGAAGCTTGAGAGGTGCTGGTGAGCGGATTTTGTTACCTTTGGAGAAGCTAGCTGTTTCCCCCTGTTTCTAGTCTTTATGCTAAGCTAAGTGGCTTCTGGCTGTACTTTCATATTCACCACTGATATGAGAGAGCTTTCCTCTCATCTAACTCTTAGAAAGCAAAAGCAACAGGGTTTCGAGAAGTAATTCAAAGAATGGGGGGAAAAGTGCATTGCTGAGTGAAGAGTTGATGCAAGTATAAAAGCGGATACTATGCTCGATGGTTAGACTGTACATTAACGCCTCCACAAAGCTGGTACATGTGCAGGATGTTTCCTTTTGACTAAATGGTATAAGTGTTTCCCCCCAAATAGGTGTCTGCAGAGTCTACAGAAAATTTATTTAACAACAAAGACCCTGTAATTTGTTGTTCACAGCTTATAGACATAGATAATGTTACTTGTGGTGGGGCTTAATTTTACCATATGTTTCAATAACAAATGCAAAAAAAGTGTAAATCCAGAAATTAAAAAGGGAAGAAGTTGCTACAAGTCTTCTGTACTTCCTAAATCATTTCCAAAGCAGGTTATTTGTAAAGTTGTCTTCCATTAAAAAAAAATACCATAGTGAATGACTAATATGTAAATAACAGAGCACTTTGATGTCCTGTAAAGTGTGCCTTGCATCTGGGAACATGCGGAATGCTTTAAGCCCATTAACCATTCTTCCAGTCCAATTGGAGCTACCGCAGCCTAGGGGAGGACATAAAAGCAACCCCCATCATCTTTCAAAGCTCTTACGCCTTTAATTTGTTTAGACAAACAGCCCAAAACATGCCAGGCCAAACGATGGGACGAGCCCAGGGTCCCCGAGCAGGTTCCATTCCTTCAGGGAATGCCAAAAAAAACTCAAACTGGGTATTTACTAAATGGAATAAAAAAGGCCAAAGAACTTAAAGGTAAAACTATGTTACGTATAACTTCATAGGTGGGAAATGTCCCAAAATCTGAAGTAACACATCAAATCTCAGGTTATTTGCAAGGAAACTTCCAAGTTGTCACACTGGTCCATCCACTTCTTACCTCTGGGAATCCTCAGTTTAAAGTCATTTTTTCCACTGCAGCACCTCCACCCAGATGGCATGCATGATATGAGGGCAACAGTTTGTAAATGATGGTGCAACTACTGTACAGCAACTCGGTCAAATTAGAGGCTTCCAGTGCTCTCCAATATGTGCCATATGTATGAATGTGTCGGCAGCAGCCTCTGAAGCTTAGACTGTCCTGATGTTGTGGTCATAGACGACGACATGGATGTAGAGATCCGATTGTAGAAATGTCCTGTTGGAGTCCTCACCAGGACCAGACTGGAACCCAGCACAGAGTTAGAGCAGTTAGTAGGGCTAACAGCGTTATCTACAGTCTATACAGGTGCATTCAGACTACATCCGCAAAGTATCCCTTCAGTGCAGGTTTAAAATGTGAAAGCTGCCATAGATAAAGCCTGTTAGTAATTAAACAAAACTTCAGATATCCAGAACACATCTCTTTATAATAAAAGGTATATTAAAGGGGAGGCCAAGTGCAGCAGAATTTGACAGTGACTGTAATTGTTCATTTTCCAAGATGTTTTGTGTTACTTTGAATGTCAAATCTGACACGGCCCCACCACTAAGATGTGAAGCCACTACCAGCTGGGAACATTTATTCAAGGCTAAGTGTGTCAAAAGCTTCTAGTGGGAGTGGATCCATAGCCAACCATTACACTCAATTTACACTTTTACCTCAAACACACTTGTGGGTGTCCTAATAAGTGAGACGGTCTTCCTTTGCAAGTTCAAAAGAGCATCAATAAAAATAGACCAATAAAAAATGACTTGACACATTTAGAGAAAATGGGAAATGCTGGCTAAACTAAATGATAAGCATCTACTTTTTCGGGAAACAAAATTTGTCATTAACACTAACTTCATCTAAGTGACTGTAAACTTTTACTTAGATTGACTAAAGCAATTGTCACAACTGATAGAGTATGACAAGCCCTCCACCCCCCCAACCCACTTTCGGGCTAGGATAGAAAAAGTGGTCACAGTATGACAAAAAGCAGAAAAACAAACAAACCACCCAAAGTGAGTTGATGTAAACCTTGATTTTGGAAGGTTCCACTGCGGATCTGTGGCCACATGAGCAGCTAGTGAGCTCATGGTGGGTTAAAAACCGGATGGTTCTGTGCTGCTCCGTTTTGAGCCAATCTGAGCTGAGCTGAGCTGAGCGGGGTTCTGGGCACACGGGTGGTTTGCTGTGTCTGGCTTCCTATGCCTTCTCTTGTGTTTTTAATAGACAGCCTGGTCGGGGCGGTGCTCGACCGCAGCTAGAACACTGAGCTGACATTTTGGTGCTTGGCCTCAAAAACGCAGTCCCCACAGCTCTGTCTGCAATTTCAAAATAGTTCAGCCCCACACCAACTACTTCCCTACCCCCCAGCAAAGAGGGGAACTGGAGAGAAAAAAACCACAGTCTGTCAGTCGTTATTCTTCCGTGGCCCCTGTCGGACTCGGAGTGTGGAGGAAGCACCTGTCTCGGCCCCTTGATTCTCCGTTCTTTGTGCAGGTGGAAAGCAAACATCTATCCCTCCCACTGATGTCTTTCTCTCTCTGAGTTTCTCCAACTGATTCTCTTATTGTGTAGTCTCCCTCTGAAAATGACTGCGTATGATATATCTCTATATATTTTTGCCAGCAAGACCCCAGGCCATATTAAACAAACAGGATGTTGTGGGTACATGGCAAGTTAGTCACCTGAGCCACGAGGACAACAACGTGTTTTCAAAAAAGTCCCTGCTGCAGCAAAAAGGCTTTGAAAAGATTTTTTAGCCCTGTAGCCGTTTTGCTTTCCTGGGACATTTTTACTGCTGTGGAACAGGTGAACTGATCTAATTAGCCGTGCCATTTGTCTCCCTGGGGCTTAAAAACAAAGCAGGACAACACCACCACCACCACCACCACCACCACCACCAACAACAACAACAACAACAACAACAACAACAACACAAACCTACCAAGGGGTCCACATTCAAGATCTTTTTGTCCCTCTTGTTCTTAAAGAGAAGGCCGTTAGGGTCGTCATAAATCACCTCAAAGTTAGGGCTCGAGTTGGACGTGGACACCTGTGTCTTCCAGTTGTAGTAGCTGTAGACAAAAGGCAACAGTAATTGTTAGATGATTAAGGTGAAGACATATTTTAAGCTTAAAGGTGCTTTCAAACCAACATGGCATCATGACTTTGCGTAAACATACACGCCACTTTCTTAAAGCCAAATGGCGTGCTATCTGTACGCATTTTGAGCTATCCACGTGTATGTCTACGCTGTATACAGTGGATGTAAACATACACACGTGGCGTCTTATCCCGAGATTGTGGTGTACCATCGCGAGAACTATGTCAAAAAAAAAAAAAAAGTTGGGTTTAGAAAAAGAACATTGGGAAAGGCTTTAGAAACACAAAAAACGACAAAAACAAGACGGTGACCAACGTCACACGCTTAGGAAAACAATAAACGGTTGGGTTTAGGAAAGAAACATTGGGGAAGGCTTAAAAAAAAAAAAAAACTTTGAAAAACACCACACACGGGACGCAATCCCGGCTCTCCCTGGTGAAAGTCCTGTGTTTCACCCATCCACCACCTCAACCAAGCTCCCTCTGCGGACTTATGTCCTTTCATACAACTCCCTACGGCGAAAATTCACACGTAATGTAGGTCAATGGCGGCCAAACAGTTGATAAACACGCTAAAAAGGGATTATGCGTCTTGATAACATGTGAAAACGGCATACAAATTGGCGTGTCATACATACGCCACTATATTGAGATCAGTCTCAAACAGTGAGGGGTTAATCAAAGCAGTGGTAAAGTGGAAGCCAACGTTGTTTGGCAAGAATTATCTTAAAAGATTGCACTTTGTTTTTTAAACTACTGGAAGCTACCAAGTATTGTAAGGTTGGCACTCGCTGAACATGCCAGGCCATTTCGTTTTGTTTTTGTGGGCGTACACACACATATTGCTTAAGAGAAACACATTTGAAACACATGGATTTAGATAAAAGGATGCAACCCATAGTACTCAGGCAGGGTGGGGGAGTATTGCGACATGGTTATATTGTTTTGGTTGTAAAATAAAAATAGTTGAAAACAGGTCAGCTTTATATGAGATGCTATGTGAACCACAGGAAAACCAATCTGTAGCGCAGCTTACATTGCATTCTGTCTATCCTCTTGCCTTCTGTTGCGATGCACGTAGCATCTTCAGTGCACCTTGGGTTCTAATGTCTCACATAGGGTATGCAGTATGACTGTAGAATGGATGAAAAAGACAATAACCCTACATATAGATATTACCAGTCGAACACAAAGTCAAACTGCTCAACTAGGTCTATGAATTTCACTCTAAAATATCAAGAGTTTAGTTTTAGGTTGGGCTGTGATTGGCTGGTTGCATCACTGCAACATAACACAGAATGAAAAGATGGTTCTATTTGCCAGATTCAAGCAGCAATGCAAGTCAAAGTAGTTGAGCTTCAAAAGACAAGCAATGCCTTTTCGGATTTCAAATGGGAGTCAGCTGAGTCTGATGGTTGACACTTGTTCTGCAATATGTTTCAGCTCACAGTGGATAGAAATGTTTTGAATGTGATCTAGATGAAGAAGAACGTGGTAATAACAGGTCACATTTTTTTTTTGCATGACTTTGCAAGATTTTAAGAAAAGACTGATGCTCAGTGGTAGTGGTGTGTGCTAAATGACCATTTGGCATTCTGCTTTTTCTGAACATTTTCCTTTATAGACTCACACAGCAGGAGGCTTTAAAACAACACATGAGCACCATATTGAGGTCATGACTTATGTTTAAAGGAGGAAAGATAACTTTACGGATTACAGAGCATTACACAGCCATAGTTATCGTATCAATATTCAACAGCAGGTTATAAAAGAACTTTGCTTTGCAGGAAAGAGAGTAATACAACCTGCAGAGTCAAGTATCTTTTGTTAGAGTGGCCGAAGGTAAACGTCTGTTTCCAATTTGATGGTGATGGCTCTGTGTTGGAGTTTGCCAAGCCAGGCATTAAAGTAAAGCTGTGGCTAATAAGCAATTGAAACCAAAGAAAAGGATGAAATCCAAAATAAATGACCGATTAATTTACAGCATCCGATGGGATCATGCTCTGCTTTTAGGTTTGGGTCTGTTATTTTTGATACAGCAGAGCAATAGCGTACAACTTTGTGACAGAGTCAAAGGGACAAAATGTATTGGACCTTCAGGTTACAGTAATACATTTAGCCTGTGCATCAATTTAAGGATGTGGTTTATTAACATTTGATATATTACACAATTAGGTAGTGTTTATCCCTGTCAAGTCATTTATCAACTAAAGCTTCTCCAACAGTTTGATGGAGGCAACATGTTTGTTGAAGAAATGAAAAACATCCATTGCAGCTTGACATTTTCTAGCCATGAAATTGGCAGATATCTTCTCCTTGTTGATGTGAAATAAGAGGTTGGTTGGAAGTTGAAACACCTCATTAAGGTAGTGTTGAATACTGCATTGTTCCCATGTTAAGTTTGGATTCTGCACAACCTTTCATCTGAGAGGAGCCAGGCATGGAAACTAAAGACAAAAGTCTTTGGTTTAACTTAGTTAAAAAATGCAAAAATCAATTAAATGAGGCCAGATTGAGCTTTAGTTCCCCATCTGTTTGAATTCATCAGATTAATTTGAGACATATTTATGTATCAAACACTTTTTCTTTGTATTGTCCAAATTGTTTTTGCTATGCTATTGTTCTGGAATGGGTTTTTGCTTCTGTGAAACACTATACCGTATTTAGAAAATTGGTATACAAAGATTTATTATTATTATTACCATTGAAACATGTTTAAAACATTTATCCCTACTGATAAATTACATTTAAGAAATTTTCTTGGAAAAAAGGCAAACCATCAAAAGCCAACAAAAGCCTAAATAATGCAACTGCGGTAACAGGTTTGAATTTTGTTATACCAAGTAATGAGGCATAAATAACCCTTGATTATTATAGAGCTGTCCTCTCCAGGCAGCGGTGGCCATTTTCAGTGGTACTCATCATTAGCTGTTCACATAATAGTAACACAACTCCACGTAACACTCTTGAGCGCTGATGGTTGCTCTAGCGTGCCTCAAACAGCAGTTTGTGGTTCAAGAAGAAAGTTGGACTTGAGGGAGGAGTCTCAGTGTAAATCTGGGAAGAGCAACGTTATGTTGGGGGGCTGAGTGGGCTGAAGCTGCAGCAACAAGTTGTAAATATTGGACCATAACATAATGGAGAGGTGCCAGCATGCTGCAGGTTATATTTCCCTTGCTGATGCTTTACTGGAGCCAGTACACGATGAACAGCATGTATATTATTATTAATGACCCACACTATGTAAAATACATGTCAAAATGTTTACATTTACGTTGTGAGACCTCTGTGGGTTTATTTTTTTAAAGATTATTTTTTGGGGCTTTCCCCTTTATTACATAGACGGTGGATAGGCATGAAAGGGGGAGAGAGATGGGGGATGACACGCAGCGGAATCGAACCCGTGCCGCTGCAGGACTCAGCGGACTCAGGACTTACTGGGTGAGCTTGAGGCCGCCCCATATTTTGGTTGTATGGCTGGTGTCAAGATGTTTTCTGTAGGATCTGTTTCAGAGGCAATCTCGAGTGGCATATAAAACTAGTTTGCAAATACTCATTTGCATTTGAGCCAAAAAGATATTTTCTGACTTCTGATTTTCTGACTGAAGCAAACATATAGTACAAGCAATATAAAAACTTACCGATGTGGCCTTTCCAAAACCCAGACCCCCACGCAATTTTGGGAAATGTAAATACATATTTCTGCAGAATGGTCTGCTTTTGAATAGCTATGAAAAGGGCCAGCTATTCCAGCCAATAGCGAGAGCGACTGTCTTTACTACTGGTATCCTGGCAATATGGTTTTCATGGTTTTCATACTTTTGACTGGGGACTTGATTTGGACTTGTCTCGATGGACTTTAACTTGAAACTTGACTTGGATTTGTCTAAAAATGACTGACGTAAGGCTCAAATTAAACTGTCTCAAATTACTTGATACGTTCTCTAAGACAACTGAGAATTGATGTTGAACTTGACACTAAATTAGGACACTCAAATTATTTTGAATTGAGACTTGATTTGGTACTGCCTGATTGAATGAGGCTTGACTTGGACTTGTCTCAATGGACTTTAATTTGGGACTTGACCTGGACTTGTTTCAAATGACTCCAGACTTGTCTTGATGGACTTTAACTTGGGAATTGACTTGGACTTTTTTCAAATGACTTGAGACTTGACTCGAATTACTTGAAACTTGCATTGGACTATTCTCGACTGACCTCAACTTGAGACTTGACTTGGACTTTGCTCAATTGACTCGACTTGAGACTTGACTTAGAATTGTCTTGATTTACTTTGACTTAAGACTTTCCTTGGACTTGAGACTTGACTTGCTTAAATAACTTGGAGTTGGCTCAAACTCTTAAAATCAATGATTTAGTTCCAAATTTACCATAACACAATGATAGTTTGGTAGAGAAACAAACTGTTTATGATTTTATAAACAGTTTGTGATTTTATATTTCATATCACCCACTTCTAGTAGGCTCTACTATATTTTGATACTACAATTGGATGCAACACATATCGGAACATGTGACAGTATACAATCTGACGTCTCAGATATCTGTCAACCATCTCCTGCCAGCTTTCTGAGTAGTATTCCTCTCCAGTAACACACATGCAATGGATGCTTCTGAACAGTGCAAACTGTGGGGAAAATACACTGATGCATAAAATTATAAGGTATGATAGGACGAGAGCTCTTTTTCAAGTTGCCAACAGCGCTGAGTAAAGCAGGTTCAGAATAGACTGCTGCAATGCCCCAATTATGAAATACAAATTGAGGTTTTTCCCTTAAAACTCAGGATTTTGTCTTAGAATTGCTTTCAGACAGATGCATACTTCTTCTCTTTGTAAATTAGATCTGACAGCGTTTCAGTGACTATTTTTACCGAAATGCCATACAACAATTAACATATTTTTGGTCGACCACTTTTATTCCATGGTGAACCGCTTACTTTTGCAAGAGAAATGGGACAGATGTGAGATATTTTAACACTGAACATGAAAAAGACTGACGGAAGTGTGAAAAAAGTAGTTTTTGAAGCAATGCCGAGAATTTTGTTCAAACGTTACTTGGATGTGTTTATTGGACCCACCTCCCTCACTGTCCCATATGAACTGTCACCAGGGCAACTAACTGCATGGTCGATGCACATTTGGTCACAAAGAAAGCTCCAGCAGCTGGATGGCACCACACCCAGACACATGGACCAGTAAAAGTGTGAGAACCTGGATTTGGTGGAAACAATGACGGTGCTCTCAGCACCGGTTCCTGGTTCCCTATGCATTTACCATGGCTGTTTGACATGTGCAATGTGCCTTTTCACTTTCCATAGTTACCGTGCTTAGCTCTATTGTTATCTCCAGGCGGTCATTTTCCAGGGCAATGTCAACAGTCTCATTATAGGGCTCAGAGGAGCTGGACTCTTTGCGCTGGATGATATATATCATAAAAGCGCAAATACCTTGCATGTGTATTCGTTCAGCTGTTTTACTCTGTAGTGGCTGAAGAATACAAGTCCAGTAACTGTTTCTGAAGTTAATGTTTCCAGTGTAAATCACAAAAGGCCTCTTCAGTGTTAAGAGTCAAAGTGTAACGAGTTGAATTTACGGTTAAGCCTTCTGGGTGCCATGGGGTGTATTTCAATGACATATCACAGATGAGCCATGTCCAGTTGACAACCCCATAAACAAACCCACTGTATCCAACCAGCCACTTACACACACCTTTTTTTAAATCATTAATTTTGGTTCAATCGGGGAATTTGTTAATATTTATTAAAGCACAACTTAAGTGCATCTGTCTTAATGGGGTGTGAAAATTGGGTGCTTTTGAGTTCATGTTGTTCTTATTTTTATGTTGTTGCCCCAAACACGACTGAGATGAACACATTACCGGAAGCATTTTTCTAAGCTGTCAATATAACAAAAAGCTGAAACAATTAGTCAATTTCTAATCAATTAATCATTTACTGCTTTAATCCAACAAAAATACCAAACATTCTTTGGCTTCTTAAATGTGATGATTTGCTACTTGTTTATTTCAAATCACTGTAAACTGAAGACCTCTGGTCAGACAAAAGAGGACATCTGAAGTTGTCACCTTGACCTCTAGGAACTTGTGATGGACATTTTTCCATTACGCTTTAGACTTTTTATAGACTAATTGAGCTATTGAAAGTTACTTATACTGTTAATAAACAGCGTATTTTTTATGAAAATGGGTACAAACAAAAAATGACAACAGTTATACATAACATAGACCCTCACCCTACTAACCAAAGTTGATAGTTATAATGGGCCAATGCAGGTTAGGGTTTTCATTTCTATGTTAACAATCCAAAAATATACACAGCTGCTTATTTTGAGCAAATTACACCATATGCTCATATCATATTTTAAAATGTTTCAGTTTGCCATCAGGGCTTCCAACAGATCTACACATGCACACACAAACACACACTGGCCAGAGCCATTACATAATGTGGTGACACAACTGGGTGTTATCCCATATTCCATTTGACTGGAGCTCAAGAGGCTAATAGCACCTTGACTAAAGAAGGTTAGTCAACTCAGTCCAAACAGTATCAGCACGTAGAACAAACAGCCCAACTGGATTTAACCCTGAGGATCCAGCCAATGAAGTATGTGTGCCATGTGTGAAGATCAACACACGACACGGAATGTTCTGGCTTACCAGCAAATATTTATCAAACTGGCAGACTCTACTACGATAGAATATCCCACCACCCCCATTAAAGCTCTGACACAATGCTTTAGGCCGTGCCGCTAAATCACCTTCTGAGCTGGAACAGTTTCTCTTTTGTATTAAAAGTTAATAAAATAGGACAGCAGTGCAAATATTTTCACAGCGGAAAATGAAGCCAGACACACAGGTGCATTGCAGAGGCTGAGCGTGGAGGCAATATAGTTTTGGCTTTGGAGAAGGCATGCGCTGTGTTTAGACCGAGCAGATCCTTCAAGTTCAATCTTTCAGTGTGTCACCAAATGCACGCAGGGTAGAGAAAGTTTTATATGATCAAGCATTTTTAAAAGTTCTTTGAATTAGAACGATTCCATGAATAATACATGAAAGGTATTGCTGACTTCAGAACACCAAGGAATGTAAATGATGTAGTTACTGTAAGAGGGTAGATTAAAAAAAACATTTGGTGAACTCAATGAGAGTCATTCTTTCACGCAAAACACACTGTAACAATTTAAAGAGGAAAAGAATCAATTACAACTACCATATATATGTCAGATGTTGCCCTTAAAAGTCTACTAAACACAGGGACTGAAGAGGGAGAGAGATAAAGAGAGGAAGGAGGGGAACAGCCAGAGTGCATAAACAGATGGTCACTTTGCTGGGGAACATTAAATAGACATCAGAGATGCTGTAGGCACATCTGGAGTGGCAGGAAGCTGGGTGCACAGAGCTGCAGATCTGTGGGATAATTAGATGAGGGTCAGGAGTGTGTGTGTGTGTGTGTGTGTGTGTGTGTGTGTGTGTGTGTGTGTGTGTGTACCTGCGTTGGAAGAGTAAAAAGTGATGGAGACAAAAATTAAATGAAGATATAGCCTTTAAACAAGTGATATTGTTGCTTTTATTACCCTACATGTGCAGTATCAGTGTCAGATTTTGGTTAAATGTATTGAAAGGCAAAAACTGACCAGTTTCACATGTGTATCTGAAAGTTATTGTCTCTCAGAGGCACACTCAGAGGTTACTTATTTGTATAGTCATTTATATGTTTGTAATTTCTTTTGCAAAGTTGTATAAAGTATTGTCACTTAATATCAGTATTTACAAAAGTCTGTCAAGGAAATTGCAGTTTTCTTATTATTACCAATATTGCTTCTATTGTTATGTGGTTTGGTGTTATTAACTGCTTCTTAGATGTAAACTTTCTACAGATGCAACAAGGAAAATGCTGTGCTTGATTTACTTTAACCAGGTTTCCCAGGAGGTCACAGGCTTACATATGCCTTTACAAATGACGTTAATATGTCCCACCCACCCAGTGTGCCTGCTAAAATAAATCAAGCCCTGTGTTCAACTGATCTTTGCTCCGTGCTGCTCCTATAGAGTAGATTCAAATGCAAAGATCCTGGAGGTGAATGAAAACTGAAAATATTTCAAAATGTAAAAGTGATTCCAACTGTGTCAGACTAAACCTGACTAACATCTCTATGAGCCATTACGTTTTAGTTTTCTGATACAGCAGATGACCAAACAGTGGTCCATTAATGACAACAGTCAAAAATAACAACCTCAAAAAAGCCAGCTGTAGTTCCTATTTTTGCAACTAAAGACGAAGACCATATCAAAATGCTTACTAAATCCGCATTTTAATGTGGTCTTGCTTCCATAATTGTTGGAGATGAAGGTTGTAGTAGGAAATAATGAAGGGAAGATGTTTAAAAAGTTGAAACATCACCTGCACATATCCCTCTGCTAACTGCCGTCACACCATTCACAGGAAGTTGGAAAGTAAATTCTCGTTATCCACACCATACTGCTGGAGCAGAGATGCAATTTACATTTTACATAATTGACATTTTCCTCCAACCAATTCATTTTTCTTCTTCCTGTCCTTTAAATTCACCTACTTTGCTCCGGGGAGATACTCTGCTATTTTATTTCTCTCCTCGAGACATTGCAGACTGTGTACGTGAACCTATCCACCCTTCCTTGCTGGAGGTGGGAGGTGGAGGCCAGAGCTGGCGCTGGTGTCGCTGCTCTGTGTGCTTTGTGGCTGTGGAGGAGGAGGAGGGACAGGATTCAGAGTCCTGCGGTGGGAGGTTTAGTGCACTGAGTGGGCAGCAGCTCCAGCATCTGCTCCCTCTTAGCGGCAACCACACTGGGTGTTATTGTTCCCGACAGAGATGAAAAAAGGGGTGGGGGGTGACATAGGAGGGGAGAGAAGGGGAGATGTAGCAAAGCATGGAACGCGAGGTAAGAGAAGTTGAAAATAAAGACAAAGAGATGTGTAAATCTGATGTTTAGTTGGTGAAAGAAAAGAGACACAGAGAGGGAGTGTGAAGTCAGATGTCGGATGGAGGGAGGGCAGGGAGACCCGTGTAGGGGGGGGGAGCCTCATAAAACCATCATTAGGGAGTAGGCTGTACCTCCAGGCATGCTCACCCAATGACTCACACCTACTGACTTCCACTCGAGTTCAAGGCCACGAGCGGGATTGTGTGTCAGAACACATGGTGAGAAATGGATAAATAAAAACAACAAAGCTTCGCATGTCTGACACTTTGGTTTTAAAGAAAGGGAAAACCACTTCCAAAAATAAAACACACACTGTCATTCTTGTTGTCCTTCAACTGCTGTAGAAAAAGACAGTTCTCGTGATATTATTTAATTATTGACATGCAAATTGTGCTTATGAAAGCAAAGAACACTGTTATATCCTTAAAAGGTTTGCAATTAATAGTAAAATACAGTATGGATGTTTTTAGGGCAGCTATGCAACGCACATCTTGTAAAAATGAAAATACTGTTGTTGAATCACAGTATGCTTGGTTTTGTTATATTTAAAATTCGGACTAGCTAGTACCAACGAGTGTTTTTTGGTCAAATCTCAAGAAAATTTCTGTTTGTTTTACTACCTCAGTCTTACTTTTCGAATTTTGTCCTGAAAGTTAAAAATGATTGTGCAAACTCGCTACTGAAATACTCATATGGCTATCAGAGCTTCTAGTGAGCTACTGTACCTTTTGGTTCAGCTGTGAACCAAAGTTCAAGTCCTACATGACAAGAATGATGGTCAAAACTAAGAAAATAAGATCCAGATCATGGACAAAGGCCTATTTTACCTTTATAATCTGTCCACATTAGGTCATGAGAGACAATGTTCTGCCCAGTGTCAATGAGGTTATACAGGGTGCATGCCATTTGGCTGAACTCTGAAAATAACCATGTAATACTCTCATTACCCCCTTGTATAGTCGTGTTTGTCCTCATGGGATTTTTCGCACCTATCTGAAATGTTGGTAATATGTTACTATGCACGAGCATGTGGAATGTGGGAATGGTTTTGGCTCCGGTAATTTGCTGACAGCTCTATATGTACACAGCTCTCCTGATAGACAACGAATTACAAAGATGTTACCTGCCTCACTGAGGGACACAGACTAGATTTTAGCTTACACCTGTAAGGTCAGCAGTTTGCCTGTGGCTTGGCCTGGAATTGTGCGACTGGCACTGATGCATGTAGTTGCTCAACATACAATATATTATATGCCAGGTTAAAAGAAAACTGAAAACTTGCCATGTGTAGAATCTGAATGGGATAACAGCTTAACAGTACAAGTGTCTTTTTAGACACTGTAAATTCTGGTGGCTTTAAGCTGCTCTAATCAATCATATTTTACAATATCAATGGACTTGTAATTAGGTATAAATTGCTTCATCAGAATTAATTAACACTGGCGTTTCAGGCAAACCACCCAACAACTGTCATTCTAACATGGAACCACCTGACTAGTGCTGCTGCAGCTAACAATTATTTTGATTATCGATCAATCTACGTACATTCCCAGCGCAATTTCCTCGAGACCTAGGTCACATTTTAAAAGTGCTCGTTTTGTTATACCAACAACCAAAAAACCCAAAGATATTGAATTTAAAATTACATAGAACATTACCCCAAATCAGCAAGAAGAGCTTGGACACAACTTCCGTTCAGTAATCACTAATGTGAAATTGCAAGCATGGCACATGATAGTGTGTTCGAATAGGACCTCTAAACCAAATCAGTCAATCAGCTGATCTATTTATCTCTCAATGTATCTAATCCCAATGGCCATAAAATCTATTACACACAGGCAATCTGTGATTACAAATTTACTGACTCTAATTAATGTCGGTCTTGTCCAGACAGGTTCAGCACTTTGGCAGCTCTACTCAGCTTTACTTTGGAAGTGTATATTCATTCCCCATTCATGCTGAGGCCACGAGGGCTGATGCTGTACATACTAAATATACTGGCCCTTTGCATAGCTCCTTCCAAGCCTTGGTCTCTCACGTCAACCTGAGTCTTTAATCCTGGATAATAAGATTTCCTTACTCTTCAAATCTTGTCAAATCCCACTCGAGTCAAGACCTCCCAAACCAACGTGGACATGTTGCAATGGAAGGCGACTTACCATAAATCTGAGCGCCCTGGCATGAGCCTCTTCTTTCCGCTGAAATAGGGTTCAAAATCTTGGGTCTTGAGTCTGTGGGCGTAGTCTATATAGCCAGATACTTCCTGTCCAAGAGTATTATGATCCCTTATGAAAATGACCGACTGTAAAAAGAGAAAAAGAAGAAAACCCTCTGTGTAAATAATCATGGCCATCAAGCCCCTCCTGAGTAAAAGCCAGGAAGGCCAATGTCACTTGTTAAAAGTGGACTGATACGGGGGATCTGTTACAAATCCTCCCACTTTGAAATACAAAGACTCATGTTATACGGTTTAAATCAGAAACGACTCCAACTAATGTCGTCCTGCGATGGCCCAAGCTCACCGAGGTGGGCTGTCTACAGAATATCCTGCTCAGATAAGTGCGTGGGACTCGAGCTGAATCCTTCGACTTACAGTAACTAGAGTCTCAGTTCCGTTCCAGTACACCTACAGTCCGGGCGAGAATGTAGCTTAAAATGACAAGAAATGTGGAGTCCTGAGTCAAAACATAATACTGTAAGTTGTGTGCATAGTTAAGGAACTTTTATGATAAAATATAAGGTGGTCAAGTAAAAAATGTCCTTAAAAAGGTGATTAAAGGTGTGGCCCATGTCAATAAAATTGACTTGTTTTGACTAGAGTCAGTGTTAAATGTTTTTAGACTAATCAATCCCCATGGTTCAGGCTGTAACAATAGCAGACTCATTTTCCCTTTGAATAACAAAACCACACAATGAAAAACCAGTGCTTTGATGTTAAAGGTTCCATGGCATGAAAATTTCACTTTATGAGGTTTTTTTTAACATTAATATGCATTCCCCCAGCCTGCCTATGGTCCCCCAGTGGCTAGAAATGGTGATAGGTGTAAACCGAGCCCTGGGTATCCTGCTCTGCCTTTGAGAAAATGAAAGCTCAGATCTGGAATCTTCTCCTTATGAGGTCATAAGGAGCGAGGTTACCTCCCCTTTCTCTGTTTTGCCCGCCCAGAGAATTTGGCCAACCCATGAGAGAGAGAGAGACATCATGACTTTCAAACGAGCAAAGTGGTTGGTCAAGGCCACACCCCCACCCTCCACCTTGCCCCCCCTCTCTCCTCCTCAACAGCTACAGACACAGAAATGGCACATCCTAAGGAAAGCTCATTGTGGGACTGGCTCTAGTGGCTGTAATTCTGCACCAAGGCTGAATTTCGGGAAAGAGACTTCAGATACAGTATTAGGGGACCACTAAGGTTTATATAAAAGCATCCAAAGAGCACCATGTCATGGGACCTTTAATGTCTTCAGACCAGCCCTGAAATGGACCCGAATCCAAAACCATAGATGCATAAATAAATGTTTTTATTTAAAAAAAAATATGTTCCAAAAACGATCAGCAGACAGTCCGCCTGGTCTGAAGTAAACCTGAGGATAATTAGACCCAATCCAAAAAGTGGCCAACCTCAACAGATCCAAACAGATGTATTACAGTTGCCCATGTTATAAATTTGTTATTTAAGGTATTATGAAATTGTATTTGATACGATTGTTGATATTTACACATTGTTTTTTTTTTATTGCTAATCATCTGTCAATATTAATACTTTTCTGTACTGCTTTGGAAATATAGGTTTCTGATCTGTCATTCCAATAAACCTTATTTGATTTTGAACACCATCACTGTCAGCAGCATGATGCTCCAGAAATGACACTTGACAGTTTACACTACAATGATTATGATGTACCATATTATTAGACCTGAGAGCGACTCAGCTTGGGTATTAGACTATTGTCACACAGACCCAAGACCCACGGTAATAGCTTGTTAAATGCTACAAAAATTGTAAATTTTATTGGCAAAAATGCTCAGAATAAAAGAAAAGGATTGTTTGAAAAGAGCTACTGGGGAGCACCTGTGGCTTAGGGGTTAAGACCTAAAAAAAAATAACTACTGGATGTCAGAGCAACATCGGTTAGCTCTCTATATTCCAAATACTGCTTTTGATCAGAACTCTATGAGTAAGAAGAAAAAAAGGCTTTGATTCTCCAACGCAAACAAAACACATAAATCTAAAGACAGTTTCCCGCTTGCTCATCAGAGACCAGGTCTTTGAAGTGAGCCCATCCCAGACATAACCTGGGAGAAAAAAAAAGGATGACAAATGTTTTTTGTCACCGGATTCAGACAAAGCAAATGGAAGGCAAGTAGTCCAAATCCTCCCTCAGGGGACATCAGAACATGAAATGATCTTTTCATGTTGATTTGATGGTTTAGATAACACATGATGACAATGGATGGGAAGAACTCCAAACAGAGGACACACTCAGGTGTCAAGAGGTTGTTTTGTCTGCCTTCACAAAGATAAAAAGAAGCTTTTCTTTCTTTCTTGAAAAAAGGAGGACTCTTTTTTTTTTTGTCTCTGACTTGTCTTGTTTACTCTGAGCATGAATGAGTCTCACTTGTGGGCCTACAGTAACGCAGTAAGAGGATCCAAGCCGAATACCTCAGCTAGTGATATCACATATGTATAGGCCTAACTGTCAAGGCACGGGCCATCTGTGGATCCCTTTACTAAAAAGGCGTGAGATAACTAGCGCTCCAGAGCTCAGAAGAAAAGAGGGTTCCTTTCTCTCTGTCTCTCAAACATTTAAAACAGATGCTATCAGGTTCACAGCTGGCTGGAAGCCTGGGCCAGATACCCTATCTACTGGCTTCTGTCCTCCGGCAGCCAGCCTTGAAAAGACATCATCAGCTGGACACAGCAAAGGCAAAGGAGGCTAGTAACATTTGGGTAGTGGCGCTAAAAATAAATATGGCAAAATTCATCTATAGAGAACACGTAAATTAATAAGGTCAGTTTGCTAAATGAGTCTGTACAACAAGAACAACAACATCTTACTTTGATGCAGTCTGTGGTCCTGGGCTGTTTTCAGATTTTAGAACCCGTTCTATTCCAAATGTAAGCCAATTAAATAAAGATAAAACAATAACGGCTTCAATGGATTTATACAGAGCAGGCTCCTGTTAGCTGTTTTCATGCTTCTCTACACAAAGTGCAGCATCTAAACTTCTAGGTTCTCTGCTGATCTGATCAGTAAATGATCTTGAAATTCAATTGCAAAGGTTTTTTTTATGTAACAGACAAGCCTGTTAGTTTTTGGCTAATCCAGCAAATTGAATGCCGGAATAATCACTTCATCACACTGATGCAGAATCTAATGTTTCCACAAAACAGTAAAAATGTACAGTATAGTGTCACGTTATCATCCTATTGCCCAATATATAAAATTTATAAAATAATACAATTTTATCTTAAATGATAACTAAATGATCACCAAACACAAATGTCAGACTCAAGTTGCATTAAACTGGAATTTTGCATCAACTCATTTTTGCAAAATGTTTCTTTTGTTTCTGGAAGAATATTCTGAGCTGTGTTTGTCAGAAAATACATAGGAGCTTAAAAGCAGGGTGATAAAACCTTGTACCTTAAACCTAAATAAAAACACAAGATTAGGTTTTGTTTTACTAACTTGCTTTTGACAGGTAAACCGAAATTCCTTTTAACTCTCAGGGAACTGGGGGACAGAGTCAGACTCGCTTATTTGCTGCAAACAACCAACATGACTCTCCAGCCCCGATGTTGGAGGGAGCCTGGGGACCTCCACCTTACACCATGGAAAACAAGTGGAGGCCTTACGTCACCTGCCAGCAATTACCAAGAACAGGTGCTGTGACCTCACAGGGCAGCGAGTGAGAGGCCCCGCTTTATGGCAATCTGGTTGGTGCCTGAGAATCTGAGCGCTGCACAGGTCCCAGGTAGAGAATCTGGCTCTTTGTGATACTCAATATTCAATTTGCTCCTGTTTGAAACTCTTTTTTTTGTATGTGTACACAGTTGAAATGTCAGCTGGCTGAAAGGAAAACACCAGTGACCTTAAGATGAAGGTTACATAAACCGGTAAAGAACAGTAGACCAGGGGTTTCCTTTAAATCAATGATCCATGCAGTTAATAAACGCAATAAAGCATCTCAAATCCTTGTGGGTACCCCACCCCTCAAAACATCCACTGTGAACATGTTTGTGTGCTCAGAAACAAACAGTGAAACTTGCACGGTGTTGACAACCGTAATTATTGTGGCCTGTGAAAACTGTGGAGGGATACCCAGCCTCTTGACAATAAGTAAAAACCCACACAGATGTGAATTACGCCACGGACCTTCAGCTAATCTTTCAAAGCCCCACGGCTGAAAGAAAGGGATTTACAAATTCAAGTCAAACAGAAGCTGACAGCAGGCTGACACGTACTGTGCCCCTCCTTTGTGCTTTGACAATGTCCTACAGGTGGGGACACAATGGCTGGACCACCTGACATCCTGTGGCATGAGGAGGGTATGTCTGAATGCGTGTGTGACTGTAGGTGTCTGTTTGTATGATAGTGAAAGAATTCGAAATGGCTAAAGACAGCTAACTAGAGCTAACTTCCACCAGAGGTGGGAATTGAACCTCAATACTGTTTTTGGTAACAAGTGAAAAGTGTCCTTAGCACCAAGTAAAAGTCAAGTATCAAAAGCTGGGATCAAATGGTCTGGTCAGATTTGTACTTGTATTCTTTAATGCAATAGTTACTAATTCAAATTTTAGACTATGTACTTGTATTATTTAATGCAAAAGTTACTAATTCAAATTTTAGAATAATTTAAGCTGTACAGCTGGTCGAGGTTAGACAATACTTAACACGCGAGAACTCTGGGGTCTTTTGTTTTAACGTCGACACCACCAACCTGTCTGCTGGCCGCCATGGCTCCCTCCCCCACCCTCAAGCCCACCTCTGCCCACACCAACCCCCCCCCAGTCCCTGGGAACAATCCTGCAGTGTCAGGGAGCTGTGCAGGTGTCTTGCGGTGTCAGCTGCCATACTGTTTATTATTGGTGGTCTGTGCTTTAGGAGGAATCCCGGGCCATCACTAACAACTGTGTAAATTTGTTGGGGTAAGGAAAACATGGCCTGTACTGCAGGAATGTTTTTAGGTGGGAGTCCTTTTTTCTGGCAGGCTTTACTCTTGTCCTCTTTCTGGATATACCTTGTGGAGTCTGTGTGTGAGTGTGTGTGTTTGTTTGTTTGTTCAGATCCCCATTAGCTACTGTAAAAACATCAGTGGCTACACTTCCAGGGATAATCATGATGCATTTACAATACTTCAGTGAAAAAAAACTATATAACTATTTTGTTTCATTACTACTTTCCACCAGAGCTGTCAATATTCCTCTATAATACCATTCAAATAAAAAAAAATTTCATATTCAAATAATATTCAAATATTTAATGCTCAAATGCATTATGCGGCACATTTTCTAAAAAAATGCGATGGAATATGTGGGATATTTATGAAATTTTATGCAATGAAATTGCGGGAACTTACAAAAACTGCGGTTTGATGAAAAAGAGAAAAAAAAAGTGATTTCTCCCAACACCCTGCTTTTCGATGATGTTCACGTCGCGTAATTACGTCACTTCATAATGTTCCCATGGCAACAGGGGAAAATGGCTGCTCTTGTGTGAAGTAAACGCAACATTTCTCAACTTTCTGCTAAGATATATGTGACTTTTTGGCAACGAAAATGCGGGGATTATGAAATCATGCAAGCCCTGCATATTTTGCGCAGAAATCAGCAATTTATGCGGCGAAAGTGCAGCGCATTTGAAAAAATGCGGACTTTGGCTGATTATGCATTGAATTATGCGAACGCATAATCGCGTTTTTCTGGAGGGACTGAGTATTAGCCTTCTTAAAATGTGTCCCCCTGAACAGTCTAGTTGCCCTGCTGTAAGCTTTGTACCGTCACATTTACCTGGGCTTAGTGAACAGCTCTTTTGCGTATCCAAAACATAGTAATTATAGCCCAACTGATAATGGAGTTTGGAGGTCAATATTGATAATATATACCAATATTGTTTTACATACAAACTGAAAATTCAACTTGTCAGTTATCTCTGGTGGACAAACTATGTAATGAAGACACCCTTTCTACATTACCCAAAACATATCTTTGATTCTGTATGGCCCAGTAGATATATCGGTCTATTTCCAAGAGCAACAGCACTAATACAACCAGCGCTTCCAAAAAGCTTATTTTACATTGCTGATTAATGCACAAATGTTGAAAAGGGCCACAATACATACACCTATTTTACACACGGTCTCTTTGTAAAATGTGTTGGAGTGTGCCTTTTTGATACAAGAGCAGGGTTGCGAGTTGTTTGCACAGTGCTGTGAGTCACCATAATCTGTTTAAGCAACATTTAACATACCCTCTCATCACAACCCTCCACATGGGCCGCTGATAGACTGCAGCCACCCTTCCCAGACCTCCACACTCTCTCCTGGCAAACGCTGCTGCTTTTCCATCCACTAAAAAGTCTACATCCATTTTAAAATAAGTCTATATCTACGAAAATAAATAAAGACTAGGGCTCTGATTGTTTCCATCCTGGAGAGAGATGAACACATTTCAGCTTTGCCCCACAGATTCAGTGGTCACAATGACTTTAAATATTTGAGTGTTTACAATGCAAACACAGTATTTTAAACCTTGTCATTTCTGTCACCGTCTATGATCCCACGGTGCCATCATGTTACTGAGATACCTCACCATCGTGTCGAAGAAAAGACAATTTCGAAAGCTTTTGGTTTAAGTGCCACAACATGCCTTATTGTGTGCATGCAATAAGGACGGAAATAATCAAAAGACATTTCTTTTCCTTTCGTTTATAATTACAGGGTGTGTCACTAGACAGATGTCTTGGCACCAGATACAAAAATGTACAAGTCAACTGTTCAAAAGGACTTCTTGCCCTACATGGTGGTTTAATTTTATATCTGTATTCTCTTAAAGCTCTGCACAAAGGCTGGCGAGGTCACACAAAACGGTGCAAAGAAAACCTTTTTTTTCCCTATGCAACGTACTGCATTATTGCACTCTTTTTGTTTAAAGCTATAGTGCGTAGTTTCTGTCACCCCCATGAGGAATTCTAAAGGCCGTTTTATGGTACTGCGCAGGCTCCACGCAGAGCTCTCGCCGTAGCCTACGTAAGTGGCCTGATGTTTATACTTGTGCACTGGTTGTGCGTTGAGCCAGCATGTGTGTGTGTGTGTGTGTGTGTGTGGGGGGGGGGAGTGTGTAGAGCGAGGGAGAAGTGGGAGGGTGAGGGCGATTAGCTTTGGAGCGAGTACCGACTCTAGAGTCCTAGTGAGAGAAACAAAGTGTCTCCCCTGTGTTTTCTGACCATGGTGGGAAATCTTTAGCAGGAAAAGTTAACCTTCTCCTTGATTTCATGTTGTTCATGTTGAGAACCAGGAAATGAGTCGGGGGAAATGCAATGCTACCAAGCCACGGCAGAGCAACGTGCGTCGCTGCGACGTGTAGTTACATTTTCAGGCTACAGCGTAGACGCAGAGGGGTCTGCGGGGGTACGCCGTCGATTCTACGCAGAAGCATAAAAAGGCCTTAAGTAATGACAACACCACTGTTGTTGCATGCACATGACACAAGCCTACCGTAAATGCGCACACGCCCCTTCCCCCTCCTCTACCCAGTTGCTAGTAGCCAAGAAGGACACGGAGGATTCAAAAAACATGATGGACTCTTCAGAAGAGGTCATTATCTTCAATCAAGTTTCTGCTCGCGAAAGTCGCCGGATCACACCAGTTTCTGAACATAGCCATATGAGAAATACAGAGAGAGTTTTGTGGAGCTGATAGTCTTAATTAGCTTTGCAGCAA
The DNA here is from genome assembly GCF_010015445.1 of Perca fluviatilis. Taxonomy (NCBI): domain Eukaryota; kingdom Metazoa; phylum Chordata; class Actinopteri; order Perciformes; family Percidae; genus Perca; species Perca fluviatilis. Next base: position 33,378,996 of record NC_053117.1, read on the forward strand.
CTCATTTGGCAATGGCTTGAATGTGGCTTTAATGTTTATTAATATCAAAAAGTTACGCACTAAAGCTTTAATGATTTTTCTTTTGTAAGCTCAACTCTTGTCATTCCTTATCAAATATTTAAACTCATTCTATTTAACTTTGTTAATGATCAACTACAATAAATTAATGTAGTGTCAAAATTTCCACCGGCATTATGTTTTTCCCTTCTTCCTTGAGAACTGGGTTGTAACTGTATAAGTGTGTGTGGTTTTGCACAAAATGAAGGACGTGTTAGTGCATGTACAATGTAAGAGTTTTTTTTTTGTTCATTTGTTATTTTATATCCTTGAAGACCACAAGAATTTGTGAAATTCTGGGAAGTTGAAGTATGAATATGACAGAATGCCAAATGGTGCTTGGAGGATACGTGATCTAAAGCCTAGATTAGGTAATACAGTATGTTTGGCTAAATTGCTAAATTTTGGGTAATGCATGGCAAACAAGGATGCTAGAATATGGGGATGTTTTGTTGTTGTTTACATGCGAGTTTAGCAAAAAGGCAGATTTGTGCATTTGTTTACCCCAAGTGAACTCCATCTGCATCCATAAACAGACTGCATGGGTGTTTGTGCAAGAGACGGAATAAATAAATCCAGAAGCAGGTGTCCTCCTATTGGGCTTTCTAAACACCCAATGGTGGACAGCTACGCCCAGTGAGGTTAGCCATGAGGGCAGAACAACTGTGGCCAGATACCAAAGGGGAAGCGGCTCGGTCAATCAGTAAGGAAGGCAAGGCAGCTAGCTCAACCCTCGGCTGCGTTGGCCTCTGTCTTTTTGGAGAACTCGCCAGTAAAGCCTTCACCACAAAATAAGTGGCTTGAACCCACACACTTCAAATTACAGGGCACTCAGAATCAGAAAATGCTATCCTGCTTTTCGCAATTGGTGTTTTAGAAAATCTATTAAAACCTCCTTAGTTTGGCCCACGGTGCAGCTTCACTGTTTTTCTCCGACTGCATCAGTTCACATCGGCTGGAGGAATTGTGCTTTGTTTGGAGTATTTTCATTGTCCTCACAAACGATGTGTTGCAACAACAGGCCAACATACTATAGAATAGACATGGCTGCATGGAAATATTGTAGCAGCATGGTTTCTGATCTTAAAGTTATGGTTGTCTTTGGAAGACATGTTGGACGTGCCTATTAAACTCTAGGGCTCACTGGGAAAGAGTAACATAGTCACAACATGCTCTTACTGTAGTAGTGCCAAAACAACTTCCTGCTGCAGCATAAAGCAGTGATGGGAACATGAAAACATGACTTGGACCGGTTTCATAAAATCAACACTTCATGTACAGTAGCTTAACAGCCACTCAATCTTGGTACAACTAATTTTAATGTTGATTTTTGTCACAAGGAGTTTGAATAAAAGTCAAATAGTCCTTCGTATAATTTGTAATTCTACTTTTCTTCAGTCATCTAAAGTGTTATTTCGAACTGAAACCTATATAAGACAGAAAAGCAGAAGGAAAGGTTTATGTGTAATGAATGCAGACCTGTGATGACGGAACCAGCAGAGTGCTTTGCAAGATTTGCATCGATAGACCATCTGCTGTGCAGTTCAACACACTGGGAAGGAGTTCATTTTTTTAAAAGGCACTATTTCTTAACACGCTTGCTTTTCCTACCACAACAACTAACTTACAATGTCCAAAAGTCACTGCTCAATTACCAGACAAAAAGACAAAGCGAACAGTAAACCAATGGGATCTCTCTAAAGTATGCAACCTGTTAAAGAGAGTTAAAGGCTGGAAATCCTTGGCAGGTGGCACACAGTTTCCTGCTCTCTACAACTGCAGCTGATAAAGGCCTTCCCCATATGGTGAATAAGCTGTCAGCCTGACAGGTGGCATCACTTACAGCGCTTGGTTCATAGCCCTGTACAGAAAAGGGGTAAAGTTTCTGCTCTCTGGAGAAGAAAAAAATCCTGCCCCTACAGTAAATTAGTTGCATGCCTGAATTCAGGGAGGAATTACAGGTTGAGAATAGCAGATGGGTCTGGCACATGTGGTCAAAACACAAATCAGTCGAATGCCATCTCAGCTACGGCTTTCAGACACCAAAGTGACCAAGCAATGCATATCTTATCCCTCCCCTTCACTCCTACAATAATTTTCCACATTCCACTGGCTTTTAAATTACCAGTGGGAAGAAGAATACAAGTTTAGCCTAAAATACATGTGAAAGCAGTGCAACAGAGTTGCTTGTCCACTGGTGAGTTACTGGTGACTTTGTGGGCACTTTAATCCATTCTGTTACATTTCCTGTCCTGTTTAGGGACCTTTAATTTTAATGTGCAAGTCTGAGGGCTGGCACATTGCAGCAGCAGTCAAAATATATGCCTAAGATTTACTTGTGTGTCAAAAATGATATTGCAAGATACAGAAACTATTCTAAGGTTTCGTACTTCCAAATAGAATGTGTCATGCCTTTGTACTGTATCTATGTCCCATTAGAGCATACAAGTTATGCTTTAAAAAAATCCTGTATGTCTATTTATGTTGCAAAAAAAAAGAAAATTGTGTTGGGTTCAAATTACAATACCAGTACCAATACCAGTACCCTTAAAATGATACAGATACCAAAATTTCCACATACCGTTCACTACGAACATAAAAGAGTAAAATATGACAATCAGTGTGTCAACCTTGGAAACAGAAGGCTAATGACTAATGGCCGCATTATAACGCCAAAGATGCTTGGCAGAAGAAGCATCAAGGGAAAAGGAAATCAGGGTTTTTCCTGGTTCAGAATGGGCCTTTGGGGGGTACACATGATGAAGCGGGGGTCTGGGGGTGTGCCCCCCCCCAGGAAATTATGAGCATCAAAGATTTTATTTCCTACACCCTGATACATTTTTAGGCACAAATTTATGGTGAAAACGTCTTTATTTATGTCAAGGAAAACACAAAATTTAAAAACAATTAAAAATATGAAATATAATGGAATATAATTCAGTAAGGGGGCTTTCCCATCCAACTACACTTGACCACAAAGTCCAGTTCATTTAAGGTAATTAGTATGAACAGGGCATGATGGTAACTTTTCTTTCCAAGGAGCATGTTTTGTCGAAAAATGTGTGACTTACATAAGGTAGGCTAACTGCTGTTGTAGCTAATTTGTACAATAATGCAAAAAATGTTATGAAGTGTAATGTTTTCTATTTTGAAACAGGCCTACATTCTATTGATCAATAAATTGTCAGTGATGTTGAATATACAATAGTAGTGTAACAAACCGCTACAGTTTGCAGTCTGCGTGAACCGCAGATTAATTCCAAATTTAACCATCAGAGATAGAGCACGCCGCCGCCACCTCTCAGCTTGTTCAGAGAGTCAGGGCAATGCCGGTCGCATCTGTGGTTTTAATGCAAACTACCGTACGGCTCGCATCGGGCGTTAAACCAACTGTACCAAAACACGGAATTGGACTTCTATTTAAAAGGTGCTCTAAGCGATGTCACACATCATTTTAGGCTACAACATTTTTTGTCACATAGAGCAAACATCTCCTCACTATCTGCTAGCTGCCTGTCCCCTGAACACACTGTAAAAAATTGCGGTCTCTGTAGACAGCCCAGGCTCAACAAAAACAAACGGCACCAACCTGCACGAAACATAACAAACAGTGTTCCAGCCAATAACTGACAAGAAGGATTTGGGGGTGGGGGTTGGGGGGGTTAGTGCGCGGAAGGGAGGGGGAGGGAACGGGATGAGGAGGAGGGAGGGGCAAGCTAGCCTCCGTTTTGTTTGACAATACTTCGAACGTCAACAAGAAGTGACGTCACCCAACATCGTTTAGAGCACCTTTAACACGACTACGAGACGTTTTCACAGGTTATGAAATGGTCTCAACTTGATACGGATGCCATCAGATGGCAGCACAGCCCGCTGCGTGGGCAGACAGCAGGCAGAGCACCGGCGGATAAAGCTCCACACACGTCAGCAGCGGCTTCTCGCTGCGCCGTCGGTCCCCAGGGAAGCATGGTCACCGGGGGAGTCCGGTACAGCCGGACTCTGCAAACGGAGATCCCATTAGTGCTAGCTTCACAGCGAAGTGTTAAGATTCAGTCAAATCAGCGCCAGCCGCATGTGGCTGTAGATGAGAGGGAGGCTGGATGCTGACAATGAGACGTTTTGGCGCTCGTGAATTTCCTTTGGCGCTGGATAAAAACCTCTTTAGGGGGCGCCAAAACTTTCTTTATGCAGAAAAAATACTGGACATTACATATAAAGAATAATATCCAGCAAAAAGTGAACTTAACTCAACAACAATGGCGACAATGTCCTACGCCAACATCCGTACCTCTACCATAACTCCTTCACCCTAATCACGGTTAGCAAATAGGTCAATTTTAGGGCTGGAGACCAAGAAAACCGAGAATTGTTTTATTCAGCAGAAAGCTGAAAAAAAAAAGCTATATGTTGTGACCCCCAGTTAACTCCAAATTAATGTTCTATATCTTTAGTTATGCATTCTAAATTGCCTGATGATGGGACCAGTAGAGCAGTGAGCATATGACAAATGTATTTTCTTGACCGAAATGAGCAGTAATCATCTTTCAAAGTACAAAAGATGAACACATAACTAAACACTAAACTGCTTACACACAGAGATCTGCTTTTGCAGGTGTGTGAAAATGGTAACGGTTTGAGTGAGTTGTAAAGCAAACATTTATCAAGATCCGAGTCCCTGAGAATTTCTTCATGAATGCCTGACACAAAAGTCTTGAGGTTTTCTTGTCTTTGTTTTTCAGTGGGGAGCTGCTCCGAATCTAAGCTACTGTGTTTTCTTGGGGGAACAAAGGCGAGACCTTGAGGTAACTGTAGCTGTGTTAAGGATTTTATTTCTCATGCATCTGTGTGAAAAGGGGGCATGCAAACAATGTTACCATCTGTGGTAGACGCCATATCATCTGTGACAACTGATTCAACACTGTGGAATATCAAGGTTGTTTGAACTGTAACTGATATGCTACAAAATTAACACAATAAAAGCTAAGATTGTCAATCATCATTTTACTTAGTTGTCTGTAAAAATTATTCCAATACAGATCTAGTGGTTTGTTTTTTCCATATACAATGGAATATCAAAAGTTCAGAATTTCAAACACGTTTGACCTGAGGATTACTTACACATTATACTGTCATGGACTATGATTTTATCTATTGTATGCGCCTTTTATACATTTGTCCTGCATTTAGTATCTTGCATTGGTCGTAGCCAAAAACCGTGATCTTTCCTAACCTTAAACAAGTAGCCTAAATGTAACATGTGGGACAAAGTCCAGTTTTTTTCCTATGTCAAGCTATTCCCACCCACCTCCTCCTATGACTTCTGTGCTGTATAAGGATGTCACATTTCCTAGATTGGGAAAAAAACGCCATCCTTGAGTTTTGCATTTCCTCCAAAACATATGTGTAGAAGCAACCGGACTATATTTAATTTTGTCACTTTTTCAATGTGAACAATACATACTCAAATCAGATTAGAATCCGTATATAGTCTGAGTCACAGCTACAGAATTCCTTTGGTATGGAGCTTCATCGGCTGCATCTGTACAATTGATTCAACACAGAGATGACATGCAACATCTGATGCTAAACTGCATATTATAAACATCCTGCACGTCATGCGACTAGAAAACAGAAACAAATTCATCTTGGTGGGTCCAAATACAGTACTTGTCATTGTCACCTTGGAGACAAATCATTATAAAGTGGTTAAAATTATCGTACAGAGTTACCCACAGTGCAGCTATGCAAAAATTACACAGTACCCTTAGTTCTAAAGTGGGCACGAACAAGGCTGCCACAAACAACTTTATTTTTGTGTGCACTCCCTTCCTGTTATTTGAGGCGGATGCTTTAACAGATTTTTGAGTGGAGGCAAGTGCATGTTGCATTGGTCAGCTGCATCTGCAGCTCAACAGATACAGCAGTGCCCCGAGCTCACAAAGGTACTACTTTAGACACAGAGGCTGGCTGCAGTGACCGCATGACGATGATCCGGCAGTAGTAAACACATACCAATCTTTCACTCTGACACATGCTAGGATTTAAAGAGTGACCAGCACCTTCCATAGAGATAACTGGAATCTGAGGACCAACGGCTTACAGAATTCTTCTCCTTCTGTCAGTGCTGCATACAAGGTGCCGACATGAGCTCACATGATACAATAGACAATTCCAAAAATAGGACCTTTCAGTTCTGTAGTATACATTCTCAAGCACACTTCCAATCCAATCCAATCCACCTTTATTTATAAAGCACCTTAAAAACAACATTGTTGACCAAAGTGCTGAACACAGTCTATAAATAAACATTAACATACAACACAGGCACAACACAAAATAATAAAACAATAAAAAATAAATGCAACAATACAAAACTCAAAGTCAACCCTCAAACTGAGTTAAAAGCCAAAAAAAATTAATGAGTTTTTAGACGAGATTTAAAAACAGGAAGAGACTCAGTCAGTCTGATGTACAAAGGCAACTCATTCCAGAGTCTCGGAGTTGCCACGGCAAACGCACGGTCACCCCTGGATATACGTTTGGTCTTGAGGACGACCAGTAGTGCCTGGTCAGCCGACCGGAGCAAACGAGAGGGGGTGTAGGGCACGAGCAGATTAGACAGGTACTGGGGGGGGCCAGGCCATGCAGACATTTAAAAACAAATAAAAGAATTTTAAAATCAGTGCAAAAGTGCACAGGGAGCCAGTGGAGGGATTGGAGGATGGGTGTAATATGGTCAAATTTTCGAGTTCCAGTTAAAAGATGAGCAGCTGCATTTTGGACTAGCTGTAATCGTGCCATATTTGATTTGCTAATACCAGTGTAAAGTGCATTGCAATAATCTAAACGAGTGGTGATAAAAGCATGGATTAAAATTTCAAAATCATGTCGAGATAGAACCGGTTTTACTTTGGCTAGTTGCCTCAGCTGGAAGAAGCTGGTCTTCACCACTGCACCAATCTGCGCATCAAGTTTTAAACGACCGTCCAACTTGACTCCCAGGTTTGTAACCACAGGGCTAATGTCTCTGGTTAGACAACCCAAGTCAACAGGAACCGCAGCAGCTGAGTCACTAGGAGAAAATAACACAAACTCAGTTTTGCTCTCATTTAAATACAAAAAATTCATAGCCATCCATGCTTTCACTTCATTCAGACACTCTAAAAGAGTTTTTGACTGACTTAACGGTACATATATTTGGCAGTCGTCAGCATAAAAATGGAACGAAACATTGTGACTTCTGAGATTGACCCAAGAGGCAGCAGGTACATTGAAAAAAGAAGCGGCCCAAGGACAGACCCTTGAGGAACTCCGCACGACAGAGGAGCCGTAGAGGACACAGCATCACCAACCTGAACTGAAAAACTTCTGCCTTCCAAATAGGACATAATCCAGGCTAAGGCCAACCCCTTAATGCCCACACAGTTCTCCAGTCGAAACAATAAAATTTGGTGGTTGACTGTATCGAACGCAGCCGTAAGGTCCAATAGCAGCAGAGCAACAGTATCACCAGAGTCTGAAGCCAGAAAAATGTCGTTGAAAACCCTCAGAAGAGCTGTCTCAGTGCTGTGGGCGGACTTAAACCCAGACTGGAAAATTTCAGTTATACAATTGTCATTCAAAAATGTGCTCAGCTGCAAATAAACAACTTTCTCCATAATTTTGGTAAGCAAAGGGAGCTTAGAGATAGGCCGATAATTTGAGAGTTCAAGTTGGTCCAGACCAGGTTTCTTTAACAAGGGTTGAACAACTGCGTGTTTAAAACTCATAGGTACGACTCCAGTAATTAAACTGACATTAACAATATCAAGTATGCAGGGCGCCACTGTAGGAAAAACCTCTTTAAAAAGACGTGGGGGAATCACATCATTGGGGGAGCCAGTGATCTTCATTTGACCAATAATATTTTCTAAAAAAGGCAAACTAACAGGCTCAAACTGGTTCAAAACAGCAGAACAGCTTACAGAAATGCCAAGGTCATACAAAGGTGGACCAATAAGGGCCCTAATCTTAATCCACTTAAAACACACCCTTGCATAAATCAGTGGTCTTCAAGGCTACATAGGAGCAATAAATTCCTGCTACGTGGAGTAAGCAGCTGTGCATTTTCACTGTATTATACTGATGTACACCTGAAACTACATTGACAGTTTTCCATTACGTTAACTTAATCTGATATAACAGCAGCTACTTCTTTGCATCAGATGTCTAATACACTTTATATATTAGCTAAAAGCACAGTGTTTCTGTAAGAAAAGTTACAAAATTGCAACCCCTCCAATGAATTTGTTCAAAAGATTTGCCAGTCTGATCCTGTTAGTACTAAAGGTAATGTCCACTTACAGTTTGTAACCTCTGACGTCACAAAAAAGCTTGTCAAAGGGAGGTTTATATGAGAAATATTCAATAAATCTACTTAGCTAGGAAATCCAAGTGACTTTGATGTGTTCGGAAGCCAACACAGGTGTAAATCTTCATTTCAGCTCAGGTGTGGAAATCAGAAGGCGGCAGGGGGAAAAAAATAACGAGGATGTTGAGAGGGAGTTGTCCTCTGAATTACCTCTGTGAAAACACACTCCCCAGAAAGCCCCTGAGAAGTTATTATTTTCCTTCCTTCTTTGTCTTGGACAAAGTTCGGTTGAGTTTTTGTCAGATGAAATGAGACTAAGGGATTTAGTGTCTTTATTTCCCACATTTTTTTTACTGACTGCATGTCTTTGTTGAGATCCAACTGTGGCATAGATGTGTTTGTAAAAGAACTGCCTCTCTGTACTGCAAGTACTGAGTAAAAGTACATGGGCTGGACTGTAGAAGTTTCCATTCACCATTGTGAATCTAAAGCCACTTTCACACATACTGTAGCTCCCGGTAAATTACTGGGATAACATTTCAGGCGCCGCGTCACTATTCACTAGGGCTGAAACGATTCCTCGAATAACTCGAATAATTTGATTACAAAAAATCCTCAAAGCAGAATTCTTTGCCTCGAAGCTTCGTTAAATCAATGTAATTAAGGTTGTACGGCTCGCTGTGTTTCCGTACGGAGGATTATTACTAGCGCACAAGAGGTTGCCGCTTCTGTGGACACAAGACTGACGGCCCAGATTACAAATGAAGAAAGACGAAAATAGCGAGGGTCTAAGAGAAGAGACAGGCCAGCAAAACGACAGAAAGTTTGGGATCATTTTAAGCTGCAAACATGTTGCTACATCATCTGTGTAACAAACACCCAGTGTACTCATCGATTCCACGGAGCCAACCCGACACGAGGTAATAAACTGCTGCTCTCGTCCACCGCGCTGTTTTACACAACTAGCCTACAGCATGCTACTCTGCTAATAGCCATGTTTTACACAACTAGCCTACAGCGTGCTACTCTGCTAATAGCCATGTTTTACCAACAAGTTAAAATGAAAGCTGTCGGTTTATTAGTTTGCTACTAATCTTTGGAAACTTAGCTGCTGCCAGAGACAAACCGGCTCCTCCCCCCAGCATGACCACTTAATATGCACATGAATGACGTTATCATGCCGGTAATGTCTGCATTCTTTATTCTTTCTCCTCACTGTGTATTAGCCTTCTGAAAATGTGTTCCCCCAGAACAGTGTAGTTGAATAGCCCTGCTGTATGCTTTGTACCATCACATTTACCCTCTGGTCAGTGAACAGCTCTTTTGCATATCCAGTGTAAAGAGCCAGAATCAAGAAGGGGAATGGGGTGAAAAATATTAACATTTGGGCCACCAAAAATGTACTATGTGTATTTTTTTTTTTAAGGGTCTTGGAATTTGGCAATGAAAAATTTTGCTTTTTCTAAAAAGTCTTTTGTCTTTTGTATATATACAAAAGACAGGTTTCCTTTTTTTTTAGTAAACCGCAATAATAAATATTTACTATTGCGGTTTACTAAGTATTTCTTATCCGATTACCCGATTAATCGATGGAATAATCGGTAGAATACTCGATTACTAAAATAATCGATAGCTGCAGCCCTACTATTCACACATGCACTACATTCAGGAACATTTCCGCCTTACACCCTTTCACACATGCCATGGCAATGCCGGAATAGATGGGGTAAGGGACAGGCCAGCAGATGGCGGTAATGCAACTATTATGGATGTCAACCGCCATTAAACTCAACAGAAGAAGAAGAAGCTGGGGCAAGGTCGGATGCACGTGGCGTTTGAGGAACATTGCAGGCGAGGAGCGGTTTTTGTCCGGTGCCAGTGTTCTTGTAATGTATAGAATATTCAACAAATTTGCTTGTTAGTTATCAAATCACACGCAAAAGCACTGGCGTAAATGCTAAATTGTAAACAAGTCGCGTTTTCAAATACGTCATCAGCAGGGTCTTGTGATTGGTTCACTCGCCCCACGTGAAAGCGTCAGATGGACGTAACCCTTTATGTGCTTATCCCTGCAATGTTACTGCTTTCATTAACTACACTGGTACACAACGTACCAGCATTTTCCCTGAAACGTTACTAAGTCTTGAGGTGGGAAATTTGCGGTACAGATTTCCCTGAATATTGATTCCTGCTCCCATTCACACATGACCTCACGCAGAAAATGTTTCATGTGTGAAAGGGGATTAATACAACACTGATCTGGTTATTGTTTAATATCTTCAAACTATTTAGCTCCCAGGCTGTTCCTGGTACTGTCTGATAGCTAAAAAGGAGAGAACAAAAATGTTGTGGCTTTGTGGAGTAAACAGCAAGGTACTCCAGCACTGCAGACTTTCAAATTAGATCCTAACGACAAGATTTTCAGTTATTGTGAGGTATTTAGGCAATGTAAACATGATAAAAAACGAACACAACTGCCATAGTATGTGTGAAACAGAAAAGAAAAAAACACCCAAGGATTGGAGTGTGTTTATTTCTGCCAGACTTGTGTGCGCTTTTGTCCGAATGCTGTTTGTGCAGGATGTTGAAAGGCCACATTGCTAAAGTCCATGACCAACCACATAAAGCTGTAAAAATGACTGAATCTCAAAGTCATTTCCTCAACATCTTGCATCCTCTGATACAGGAAGCCACATAGTTAATGCTTAGAAAGGTTAATCGTGATACCGTTTACCACAATCCAAACACCATGCTTAAATTCAGAGTGACGTGACGAGGCTAGAAAAATCTAATATCTAAAGGACAAGACAGTTTTCTACACTTTCTCCAGGTGGAGAGAGGGAGTCAATAGCAGAAAGAACTGGACTTTCCAAACTAGGAGAAAAAAGGACAACTGCAAAAGACCTAAAAACTAATATGCTAAAGAACACCAATACTGTGCTTAAGAGACTTGCGTGGCGCCATAATAAAATACTGGTAAAGCTCAAACATCAGCGCTGATGTTTGAGCTTTACCAAGATTTTATTTCTAGCGTTACAATGTGTAAAAATTGTGCAATTATGCATTATAATTGTTATTGGCAGATGTGTAGTGTAGGACCAAAACCTACTGAGTGAGCAGAATCCCACAAACTTGTTCAAATGTACTCTTAGTTTCAGTAATTATTCAAGTTATTAGTTACAAGTCCATTTAAAATCCTTGTTCTTTTTTCCATTTTATTTCTGCTTTTAATATTCTGCAACTCTGCACTGAAGCAAAGCCCCCTCTGTAAGGAGTGTTAACTAAAAGCCTGAAACGTTAAACATAATATATCTCACCTGCTCTAAAGTAACTAAAGGAGATTTTCTTCCTTTCTTTAGATGTACAATTAAAAAAACAGAGATCGCAAAATATATATGGCTTTACGTAGAAAAAGAGTTCCAAAAGTTCCAAAGTTCCATAATCCTCATCTAAAAAAACAAGTAAGTGTGTATATTGTACTGCATGCACTAAATGCTTTGCAACCTACAGTATTTGTACTAATATACGAAGACTGTACAGCAAAATATAAAAGAAATTCTACAACTATGTAGACATTTCAGGTCAGTCTTATCAAAAAGGACTTACAGTACTATAAGAATTGGCTTAAGTCTAACGCTTATCACCAAAATAATACACAATCAGTAGCAGTGTGTGAAAAGACTACAGCCACTGTGTCTTAACAACACAGATCTAACAAAATATTGCATGACATTAGAATGATTATGAATCCACTTCTGAAGTAGACGACTTTGCTCACACATTCTCCCTCCATGAACTCCACTCACCCCTTGTTACCACTTCTCATGTTTGAGGCCTAAACTGACAATCCTTTGACAAAAAACAGACATCAAAGTCACTGGGTGGGGCACAATTTCCTCCTAAAAATGTTTGGAGATTAGTCTGATCTTAGCAAATCTACCAAAACGTAATTTGCAGACATAATAAAATTACCTTCCTGTTCAAAGCAAGTATGCCATGCGTTATTACAAATAGTCTTCTGAGACATTTCAACATTTTACGTCTCCATGTCCCCATCGGAAATGTTAACATTTGTGGTGTTGTGTCTGTCACAGCGGGGTTCTCTTTGAGGGTTTGAAGTGAACAAGCACTTTTCTAATTGTCAGCTCTTGCTCCCACTGCACATTAATCTGAGCAGCGCAGCCAAGGATTACCTCCAAACACAGGGGAAGTCCCTGCCTGTTGATCTCGCGTGAACCACAAAATACACACAAACACAACTAAATGTGCCCATGCGTGTTCATGCAAACAAGAACGCATACAGCATGTGTGAGTACAAACACACACATTTGAGTACACACACACATACACACACACAATATTGATTCCAGTCCATGAGCTAATGGGAACCAGCCTTCTAACAACTCACTGCATGTGACATGACTGAGTTCCACTGTATAAGTCTGTTAACATTTACGAATATAACCGAGTCAAGCAAGGAACCACCAGTGTGCTAAAGGCGGCGGGGTGGCCTCATGGGTTATAGCAACCACCTTGTAACTAAAAAGGTCACAGGCGTGAAGCCAAAGCCTTTCATTCACTGCAACAGGCTCTAAATGTCAGCTGAACGCCAAATGTGCAAACGATATGCTTCGGGACTGGGCTACGGCCTTTAGAATACAAATGAAGCTTTAAAATTCACCGATCAGCACTTCTGTTCTTCATTCAAGTTTGTATGAAATTGATTGTGAGTGAAGCTAGCGTTACTTTACAAACATCTCTTCCAGAAGTCTGCAACACATTATTCCACGCATTCTGCATGGTCAGGTTGGGTTTTGGGCCTAAACTATACTTGACATTGAAGCTGCTATATTCAGTATTTCTATTTATAATGGATCACACCACTTACTTGTATGTGGGAGGGAGTGCTCGTAGTGATGAACCCACAGTACAGAGAATTATCACCCAAATCTGCAGTTTCCCTAAGCTCTATGGAACTTCATAGCGTCTATCAAATCATTGCTTTGGTAGCCAGGCCCTCAACTTTACTGTTTGGTTTACTTTCACCGCCTTCATCAGCATCATTTTCAGCAGCCATATTCTGTGAGGAAAAAGTCTGAACCTTAAGTTAGTGGGAATAGGACCGTTGAAGCTATGATTTAGGATGATTACACTGGTGTATTTTAACCATATGAGTTTAACATAGAAATGCACCGTGGAAGGCTGATTGAAGCCAAAGTATCTGAACTTGCGCTCTCTGCCCCTCTTTATAAAGGATCACTGTAATTTGTGTCTGTTTTGAAAGCCAATGTAAGGCTTTTCACTACTACAATCATTAATATGAAAAAAATGTCTAGTCCAACTTCAAATAGAAACTTGGTTTTTTAAGGCTTTGCAGCTGTATAAAGAATTTTCTGCCTTTGAACTGAAACTAACACACACACATAAGCGCTCTAATAGCCCTGCTCATGGCATAATGATGAGTTGTTCCGTGATTATTGTTTACCCTGCTTAAAATAACTTATTAAACAGGTGCAGCGTTATCAGGGCCTTATATTTGTGGACACATTCCCAGGCAGACAAAGCCACAGGTGTAAGGCTTTGAAAGGGAAAGTGTACATAGCACAATCAGTTCTTAAGACAGACAAATGACTGCTGGGGCACGGGCTGGGCAGAGCTTATGGGAAATGTTTGCACTAAATTCAATTACTTTAGTTAATGGAGTCAGTTTTGAAAGTGTTTGTTAAAGGCAGATTCCTACTGAGTATTATGACTATGAGAGCAACGCAAAAGGTGATTCACTGTGTAGCAAGTGTTTATCGGTGTTTTTTGCCCCCCAACGGCTCTATAGGCACATAGAGCCACTATAGGCACTAGGATTAGGCAGTGGTTAGGGTCAGGGTTAAGGTTAGGTGCCTTGAAGTCAACAGTCGCAGCGCTGCCTTAAAGTTAATTAGGCAATGGCTTTGGTTAGGGTTATGGTTAAGGTTAGGGTTAGGTGCCTTGGAGGCAGCGGTCGCAGCGCTGCCTGGAAGGAGCCGTTGGGGGCAAAAAACACCATTGAGCGCGTAGCAAGTACTGGGTCAGTTTTCTTATGGATCATATAAAACAACATTTGCAAACTTCAACTAGGAACATTCACAGACATGCCTTGTAATTATGTCGTATTTCTTTGAAGACACTATTTGAAGAAGCAAATGAGGTGACAGAATAACCAAACTTGCTGCAGACATTAATGTGCTCCTATATTTCCACGTTCTGTCAGGAGGGACAGTGGACACAGCTCAGTCTCCCAATTATATCTGCATCCATGTTCCTTCTGAAAAATGTGGTAAGATTTTATTGGTGGCTAAATGCAGATAATAATTTAGGTGGTCAAACACCAACAAATGAAAGACCTGCAAGAGATTGATTTCCAGTTTGGTAATTAAAGGTTAAGCAGACAGAAATAAACACAGCAGAGGAAGGTTATGATTAGGTCTTTGAAGATGCAGATAGGCTTCAGGATAAAGAAAAAGTATGTTCGGAAAACTGCATGTGGTAATAGAAGAAATATGCCTATACAGCACTGGAATATTGTACATCAAAGTTTAGACCTTTATACAGTTTGAGTGACTGAGCTGCTCACAGTCCTCTCAAGTGCTGAAATTGTTAAAGGATGTTCAGATTATACATCAAAATGGCATGGAAGATACACAGAGGATTCAAAATAAAGACCAAATGGTTCAAATGCAGACAAGTCCTCAAAACTGTCCCACATTAGGGTTTTCTGATCAAAACCATTGCAAAAAAAAAAAAAAAGAAAATTATGTGACCGTTTCCTGATCTGCCATCTCTATGGTTAGGGTATGGTTAGATTTAGGGAAAAACTAAACTTAACTTAGTTAAGGTTATGTAAAAAAATGATGGTTTGGGTTACACAAAGTACTTGGTTAATGGTTAGGGAACAATCTTGATTGTGGTTAAAAGAAGAGCGTCTTGGTTAAGGATAGAGAAAGAACCCTGTCATGGCTAAAAGAAGCCAACAATGGTAGAAGTTGGACAGCGATTTCCCATGTCACTTTGTTGGCCCACCCATCCACCTTGAGCTCCACCTGGAGCATCCATCCTGGGTAGGTATACAAAATGTGTAACTTTAACACTGGAGATCACATTTTGTGTCCTGTCTCTGAGCAGCAATCAACGTTTAAAATTTTTCCATGATCACGATCTTTTCCTAACTTTAAAAAAGTGGTTTAAGTTGCCTAAAGTTAATCAAAGCTGAACCATAAAGGTGGCCGAGCCATGAGTGTCTTCTACTTTTTTCAAATTTTTGGAATAGTCATATGTGTCGTTGTGGAAGGCACTGACAAACAACTTGTTCTGTTGTTTAGGTGCAAGGGCCTGTGAGTTTTCACTTCTAACCTTCTTTTGAGGTCAAATGTTCTATAGCATTCTTGTTTTACAGGATAAACTTCTTTATAATTTTCCCCAAAAATTTTAATTATAATACAGTCAAAATGAAGTACATATAATAAAGCATCCACAATACAAAGTGTATAATACATACAGTAAGTTAATGCTTCTGAAATAGCCCAGAGGCATTTCAGTGGCTTGTCCCTTTAAAATAGCAATGTTAAGCCACCGAGTAACATCACTAAGCTAACAAGGCAAACGTGTCCTGGTAGTGAAGCCACAATACCCTAAAGCCTCGGCTTCAGCTAATCTGAAAGTATGCTGAGTGTCCTTATGTGGGGAACAATGAGGGTGTGTGGTGGGAAGAGGAGGAAATCTTACACATACCACGCAGGCCGCGCAAAATTAACTGAAGTGTGCTTTTAAGAGTGGGAGTGACCTAAAATAAATCTTGAAAGACCTGACTATCATGCTCCTTGTCTGACTCTTATCCAAGTTTAGCCACGCACACAACTGGAGGTTAATTCTTTTGACCTGAGACAAACTCTTTCACATTATTAGGCATTTCTGCTGTTGACAGAAGCTTTCAAAGCCTGTTCGTTACAGACCAAACATGTCAGAGAAAGTACCAAGAATGCCAACCATCTCAATCAGGCAGCAGCCTCCTGTTTGGTGGTCGAAATGAGTGAACTGTTCAACGGACTGAGAGAGGGAGATAGCTTGGTTTCTTTTAACTTGTGCTCTATAGAGTTACAATCATCCAACCATATCAGGGCTCGGCAGTAAGTTAAGTCAAGTCAACTGGCAACCATTTCGTGGTCTCTGGTTGCCCCCTTTGGCAACCACCTGTTCAACATTTTTTTTTTATTTTATATATATATATAAACAAATCAAAACTTACAAAACTGGAAAATCTTATTTCAAAAGAAGTCAATATTTTATTTGCTTATCTTCGTAAAGTTTAAACACTACGTTCGTGAGCAACACAATATTTCAGCTGTTGTGCGACCGCTTTTCACACAGGCTCGTTTGCCGTGAAAACACACAGGAAACGCAATTTTCTGTTCACGTTAACAGCGCATGTTAAAACCCGATGCTAATATGGGACCGGTGTCTGGTATAGATCTGGACGGAATAGTGTTTCGGTACCTCATTGTGGTGCCACCTAGCTAAATGTCTGCGCTGCTCTTTGATGCTTCGAAACAGACGTTACAGGAAACAGAAACATCGCTGCATGTCACGCTAGTTAACACGAATAACACGTTACACTTGGCAGCAGGTAACGTTAGCCTACCATTAGCTACAGTAGTAACTGGATTAAAAACGGTTAAATTGCTGAGAGCTAAACGGTGTAGTGTGACTGTATTTCACTGGAGAGGATCCCAACAGTGGGACGTACAACCGTCTGTCACTAAAGCTATGAGCTAAAAGACACAAACTAGCACTATAGTCACTGCTGTTGTTGGAAAAACACAGATGTGACTAAATGTTGTGTTTACTTAAAACTACAAAGTTATTGTAAAATACCATTTTCCCATCTGTTTTTGTCTTTTAACATCAATTTACTGGTGAAAGAAGTTAAAAGTTAAAAGTATTGTTAAAAGTTATTGTGATTACATTTTCAATAATCATTTAAATTCCCACCTTTTTTGTGCTGATCGGGAAATTGATCCGATCCGGGACTCAAAACCGTGATCCGAACCGTGAGTTTTATTGCACCCCTATTTGAGAGGGATGGGAAATTATGTTGCAAGCCATTATCTCATTGTTTCATTATTAAAATGTGTGTAATAGTTACATAAGAAATGAACTGCTCCAAATATAGGCAGTTTAAAACATGGCAACCGTATTGTCAATTTCGGCAACCAAAAGCTGATGCCTGGTTGCCAAGACGGCAACCACTTTAAAAAGTTAGCGTTGAGCCCTGTCTAATGCCACAATTCCAACGAAAAACACATTTCAAATTAGTTTTTGATATTTTTACATCAATATTTAAGAGTGGAGAGTTTCCAAAGCATGCATTGATCTATTCCGTTCTTCCAGTTAACTACTTGCTTGATGAGCTACACTAAGAAAATTTAACATTAGGATATTCTTTAACCATAATTTGACCAAATACTTCAATATGCATACAGTATCCAGGGTTAAATGGATATAATTTGTTTGGACAAACAAACCTAATTGTTTCTCATTTACTTTTGTGTTATTTGTTACTTTCAAAATTCATAGTGTGAAGACCTTGGATCTGTTGGATCTGTGGATCGGAAGTCCCTCAACTAGAAGCAACAATGGAAGTCAATTCCAAGTTGTGAAATTTCAAAACTTTTATTGTTATAGTGTGTTTAGATCTGATTGGAGCTTATTATAGTTGAGCAATTTGAATACAGTTTTTAATGTTGGGTATTTGTATGTTCTGTCTGAATTTGTAAACCCTACAAAGAATGTGTACTGTAAATAAAGTTTTTAAAATTGCACAACTTTGAGTACTTCAGATGGATGTTTTTTTAAATTAAAATATTTCAGTGATGATAATTCAGTTGTATTCACATTCCAACAATAAGTATGCAGTTGTGATTCAAATTCACAAGCAGGTATTCAGTTGATAATAGGCCTCACATCTTCATGGCCATTATTTGCTTCCATACCCAATATAAATGTGAACTCTAATATTAAAAGCTGTGAGAAGATTTTGGGTTAGGGTTAGTATTATCCTTCCTACGTGTCGTTAACTACGACAAAAAGATATTCCACACCTGTGGGAAATGCCGATATGACGTAACAATATTTTGGGTGTGACAAATGGTGGTTTTAGAAGATCTTTACATGCATGAAAATCGGACAATTATTGTCCTGAAAAAACATAATAATTTAAGACAAAAAAAAAACATGTAAGGCAAACAATTGCATTACACCAACCAAACGCTCTAAGAATATTACACACTAGTGTTTACTCTGGCCGAAGATTAAAACGTTACATGCCTGGATGAACTCACTCTTAACACAGGCTTAAGTTCCAGCGAAAACATTTCCGTAACATTGTCAGGCTCTCAGAACTTAAACCAATCAGTGTTTAGAAATTCAGATGACTTGTTTATCTTATGAATGGTAAACACCGAGGTGAAAGCTGTAAATCTAAACAGTTAATGCACATAATACCTAACAGCTGAAGTCACACGTGTTCACAAATATGTTTCAATTTATATAGAATAGAAGAAGAAAATCTGTCTGCTGAATGGGAGAAAAACAACACAAAGACATGAATAAGCAATTACAGGTGATTTTGTTACAGATCTGCATGACAAATTACAAAGAACAGCAGTCATAGTGATAATGGGGTCAAGTGCCATAGAGTTCTTTAGCAAACAGCTCCCACCTGTGTA
This sequence comes from Perca fluviatilis, assembly GCF_010015445.1. Lineage (NCBI taxonomy): Eukaryota > Metazoa > Chordata > Actinopteri > Perciformes > Percidae > Perca > Perca fluviatilis. Next base: position 33,398,157 of record NC_053117.1, read on the forward strand.
CCTTAAAAAATGGCTGTACCGCTGCAGTGACCACAACACTTTGACACAAAACAGAGCACCTCCACTCCTTGTAATTTGAAAGTTATTTCACAAACCATTATCGTAAATTTCTCTTTGCGAGCTCTTTCTTTAGTATGAGTTTATGATCCGTCAGTTGGCCCTGAGGGGGAAGGAAAAGGAGGTGGGCTGAACATGCCCTCTGTGGGCTAAGTGGCAGCTCAATGTGTCATGGGAAAGAAAACATGCCCCCTGTGGCTGGCCTGTTTAAGGTATCCTTTCAAAAGGTTATCGTCTCTCTTTAATGCCAACATCACAGGCTGGTCTGGCCCCGAGCTAGTCGCAAACAGGAAGTCTCTGCTAATCCTGGTCTTCCCTAATGACGCAGAGGAATTCTCAATATTCCCATTGTCTTCCTGGCTGCACTTGCTTCAACTGCATTGTTTGGCTCTGATTCTTTTCAAGAACTATGAGCTGGGACAGTTGGGATTTATTAAATCCATATTCCACGGTGATGCCTCAGAATATGAATCTGAAATAATGATACAATCATCCAATTTGGTCACTTTGTTCCTCTTTTTTGACTAAAAGCTGTGGTGTTCACCTTAAGATCACCTTGCAATCAAATAGTGTGGGCAGCACTGTGTTGCATTTTTTCCTTGGATTTTCCACTAATAAAATCTTTTTTCAGCTGTTCAGCCACTGTGGCTTTAGCTGATCATGCTAAGGCCGGCTACACACTGCCTGCGTGGCATGAGCGTGGCGTTTCTGTTGCGTGTCAGCTGCGTGAATTTTTCTATGTCTTTACACACCAGAAACGTGTCTGACGCGGCGCTGCTGCTGCTGCTAGCCTTGTCTGGACACATGTATGTTTCCCATTGATAAAATGAAATACCATGTTAAACATAAATATATACTGATTTGATTACAGCAAAGACATCGTCGGCAGTATTGACGGCAAAATAGGCTACAGGCTTTCATTCTGTATTGACAGGTGCAATATTAGAAAATCAATTTTATTTTTAAATTACATTTATAACGGCATTTATATCAAAACCTAGAGAATTTCAAACATCAACATGTCATTTATTAATATGCATGTGTCAAAATGACATATAAACATCTTTCCCTATTCTATTTTGCCTGTAAGCGCTTCCAACACGCTTGCGTGTCGCGTGAAAAATAGGCGTCGGTTCTATTTCTAGCATGCACGCGTTTTTGGCGTTTTAGATGTACGTGTCACGCAGGTAGTGTGTAAGCTCTAACCTGTTAACATGGGAGCCAAAATAAAAACGGACACGCCACGCAGCTGACACGCTTGCGCGACGTAGCCAGTGTGTAGCCGGCCTAAGACGCCGGTTCTTCTGTTTATTCCAAAACTGCTGTCACTATAACATCATTTCCAGTTAGGGCTGGGCGATATGGAGAAAATCAGATATCGCGATAGTATTGACCAAATATCTGATGTCGATTTCAGCAGCTAGGTATAGTTTAAATTGCCATTGTTTTAATTCAATCAGTCTAATTATTGATGGAATTTTAACTGTTTGCAAAAGTGTTGTGCAGCTGCCTGGTTTGCTGTGAATGCTGATGCACAGATTAAAAGGCAAGCCTGTCATGGGTATAGTCCAGTATAGCTCAGCTCCTATCAGTATTATTCCAAAGCACTCAGGCATGACATCTGCCAAGAGGCCTGCTGCAGGGTTTGGCCTCATCACCAGGAACACGTCCAAGTCAAATATTGTTGCCCTCGCACATTGTGGAGCAGCACCCTGTCACAGCTCCTCTTTAACCAGGAGGTGATGTTTATGACAGTGCTCGGAAAATTAATGGCACCGTTTCCATACGCGACGAAAAAAAAAAAAAAAAACGTGGGAGGTACAACATACCACACACACTCATGCACTTCGGATGTGGTGGTGTGGGGGGAAGGTGGGGTCAGAGCCCTTGGTTTTTTCTACATCACAACTTGACCAGTGTGTTATCGGCAGCATAGATATGTCCGACACCGTGCTCGAAAAGTAGGATCAAAGTGGATGACATAAGCCAGCGCAGCCTTCAGAGGAATAAGATAAATGTACAGAGTGGAGTCTTTATCAAAGGCTTCCCTGTTTTAAGATCCTGATTAAAGCTTGCAGAGCTTCCCCCCCTCCCCCCTTCCCAGTGGAAATAGGTGTTCAAACATGATTCTGTTTTAGTTGGCCTGCTGCTCGGCTGAGAAGCTCCCCCTTTGGGCTTGCCATGAGACTCCTGCAATTGCCGGCTGTCACACTGCAGCACAAGGAATTCACAGTGTTTTTACGGTGTTTTTCAAACCATGAAATGCACTTCAGTTCAGCCCTGCAAGAGGAACAGAATAATAGAGACTGTGATTCCGTTTGATCTCTGCTTTCTGTGGCTCTGAAATAACTAAAAAGGGGGCCTGTGGTTTAAGACAACACTAACATTGTCCAAAGCAATAAGAGCAACGCTACATGTCTGGTAGTGCAAACATGTTTATCTTTTTCACCCTTTTCCTGGTCTCTGCTGGCTGATATCAGACTACTTTCTGCTAAGACAAGATGAGTAGATTTTGTTTTGTTTTTTTTGTCATAGGGGATAAGATAAATGAGAGGGATATCCATATTACAACCAGGCCACCACTGTGATATCAGCTGAGCCAGATGGTGGCTGGAAATACGTAGCTGATAAATAAAGTAGAGCTGGAAGTACTGTAAGGTTACTTAATTGAAAAAAAGAACAAGAGGGCAGAATGGAAAGTAAATACCAGCCGTCAGCTAAATACTGGGGAATTCTGGCTGTGGTTTGGAGGTTTATCTACTGTACCAGCCACTTTGGTAGGTAACTAAAGAAAATAGTTCAAGCTGCAGGTGAGTTCTGGCCTGCCACTGTGGTTACTGTGGCCAAATGTTAGTTTGGATATGTGTGTGTGATTTGCAGGGGAGACAAAAAAAAAAAAAAAGTGCTGTAGTAAGCTCCTGTAATAAACAGTATCATTTTGTCATTTGTGAGACCAGTGGTTTCTGTGCTGGACTTAAGAGATTTCAAAATCAGAAGTGAGCAGTGGTGTGATGCATTATTGTGTGAATTTTCTTATTTTGGGAGATGTTTTTTTTCCATTTGTTCAGATTAAGCACTCATGCTAAAAAAAGCCAAAGCAACCAAACCAATGTAACAGCAGCAGGAAAATGTAGCACTTCCAGTTTGAGGATTCTTTTCAGGAAGGGTCTTTCTCACACAGTGTTTAGAATAACATGTAAACAAACTGTAAAATCATCTGGCCATGTGTAATTGACACATCTCACTAAAATAATGGGAGTTCAAAGTGGAGAGAAATTAGACAACAGTATAAGGAAGTAGGCTGCCTTTCCTGAGTGAGAAACAGACACAAGGTGTGAGTTACCACAGAGTTCTCCACAGGCCTAAAATTGACCCCTGAAGAATGACCCGAACCCGACCCAAGACCGGAAGCTTTATTTTTCCTTTTTTTTTTATCCATTACTGACCATTAGCATGCCAGGCTAATGCAATGCATTGGCAACACCTAGTCTTCTTCCTTCTTCCCACTTGACACATATCTGCTTTCAACACATGGCATTCAAGAAAGCAAACACCCAGCATGGTCAGAGGGAAAAGTAGTAATTTCTTGATAAATTACATTTGAAACTTACCAAACAGCCAAGGCTATGCTGGTAGCCTACTACTTAACTGCTTTCAATAAAGGCATAAATAAAAAAAACTTGAATCATTGAAAAACAAGGAAATACTGTAACCAAACAAAATCCAACAAAATAGTCTGGTAACAGAACTCCTAGTCCACATGAAAAGATTTTAACCTTTATGAACAACTCAGAAAATGCAATGTACAATATTGTTCACCACAAATGATGCATTGTTGTGGCTCAGGGTACTAAATGAGAGGACATACTGTTGGTAAACTGAAGAATCATAAAGGCAAAAATTCAATTTTCTAAAATGGTCAACTCTTAATAACAATGTAAGAAAACCTGTGCCTCAACATGAGACTGCCTGACCATTAATTCATACATAGCCACCTTGAAGCATTCAAAATACATCACAAACAAGTCTTCAGAGCTCACTATCTGACATTAGATAAATAGGTTACATATTGCTTTTCTGACAAATATGGGCGAGCACATTTTCACTCTTGTTTGCCCTTCAACAAAGCTCATTAAAGCACAATCCTTTATCAGTATCAACACCTATAGGTGAAATATATCAGCCTTAAGTGTCAGATAAATTCTCAACATCATACATGGGTTTTGGTTAATTTTACATAACCTGCACACAATTTCTGTTTATTCTTTCTCTTTTTACCACATGACATCTTTGTGTAAGACCCTGTGTAAATAATGTGTGTTACCTTTAGTTATTCCTCATTACATTAATAAAACAATGGCATTATGTTCTTATTTGTTTTAGTATTGTTGTGCTCTCTAACCCATATTGACACTTTTCTGCTTAATTTTGGTGCCCTTGAGGTTTTAAGTGTTGAATAAAAAAAGTTTTGTAACAATATATGCAATACTTAGATTGACATACTGTACATGAATAAGTTAATTTAATGAAAACTGACCCCACAATGGAGTATCCTTTGTTTAATAGCAGGTAGCACAATGGATTTAAAATCCATTGTATTTCTTAATAGACTCAAATCAACTGCAATTCTCTCTGGCAAGGACTTCATAGTGTTGATATGCATTACAATGTCATGAAAATATGCTGAGTATTTGGCCTGTCTAGATTTTAGAAGCTTGAAAGTTAAACCATGAGCTCAAATCTTTGGCATTTCAGTGGGACTGTGAGTGGGAAACAAGGAGACACGCTGACATTGACCTGATGAGAAACTGTCCATCAATAGCAGCTGGTCTCTCAGGATACAAATCAAAAACACAAAGTCCTGGTCTTGCTCTTAAAGTCCTTGTTCTTATGGCAGGAGGAGGGATGAGAATGTTGTTGTGCTGTAGACAGGGATAGAAGGTACTGGGGCTGAAGCCTGGACGCCTCTGTAAGACATGTGCACGGCTCTAAGTAGGAGAGATGCCGTCCAGTATTTACTCAGGTGGAATAATACACAGCCAAAGCAGTCCAGTGTGTAGTGATAAAACAAAGAAGATTCTGAAGAATGTGCTCCATATGTTGCTCAGAGCGCATAAGCATTAGCTGAATTCCCAGATTGGGTATCAATGCTTTGACCATAAATGGATTCCTTTACCACTCAAAGGGCTACCTTGTTAGCCAAAATGATTACCTAGTGAACCTTGTTAGTGTTTAAAAAATATACCATAGCTTCTGCATATAAGTGTAAAGGAGTTGGAGCACACCAAGGCTGATTTTTTTTCACCCTTGAGGGGAAAGGAAGAGAGCATTTCACAGGCTGATGACTGGAGCTGCAGAATAGCTTCAAGACCTACTTTAGGAGGTTGAAAGGCCAGTTTGATACATTCCTATAGCAGTCAACAGACAGAGACACTCAGCTACACCGCGCATCGCCTCGTATAATCACCATCTTTAATATGCCCGTGTCTCTCCTACAACTTAAAGGAGGAGGAGGAGGAGCATAATAGAGTTAAGATGACGTTCAAAAATTGTCTTTGTCTGCAAATGCCTTAATATGCAGTTCACCCAGGTTTTTGAAAAGAGGGTTTCTGTCAATGCTACTTATGGGTTGTTTTAATCAAGACATTTGGTCTATCAAAGTCAAGGCACTTGATTCTACAGAGTCTTACAGGATGCGATACCAGAAATCTGTTGCCATGTCTTAAAATGATGCTAGCCTGTAGCCAGATTTAGATTTCCTTGATTTGAAGCAATGGACAGTGTTGATGGGGCTTGGGAAAGTGTTGTTAATGCAGTTGTACCTGCAACAGTAGTCCAGACATCTATTAAGGCGAAACAACACCAACGTCTGTTTGAGTTGGATCCTTGGATTATATGTCTTCTCTTCTTTGAAGTGGACATAGTAGTTACAAATTGCTTTAAAGACAAATCTCACACATACTGCACCTGCAGCCTCACAGGCCAGTCTCACAAGTTGAGTTCAGACTGTGAGCAACTCTTGGCTTCCCTCCCTGACAGGAGGCCAGGAAGAAGATGGGTCCAGACACAAACTGGAACGGCCTAATCACTGTTTTGGAGGGAAATCCAAAAGGGAAAATGTAAGAAAGATGGGGCGCAGAAGAAACGTAAACAAAGGCAGCAATGTAAGGCTGCATGGCTGCATCAATAAAACTATATATTTTCTTATTTTAGATTGTGAGACTGTAAATTAATTTGAATTTAAATGGGTAGTAGTAGGAGTATATTGAAGGCACTCGTTTTTATGAAAGATGTTTTTTTGGGCATGTTTATCCATTACTGGTAATTTATAGGTATTTTAGTGAATATATTTCAGAGTGTAGCAAGTTTATTATAGGACCTGCTACACAAAGTGTTGATTTCGAGCCTAAGGAGTCTAAAAAAACACAGCCTGCACATGGCAGGTGCACATTCCAACAGGGACAAGCCAAAAACATCTAGGTAGTAGTTAACACAGATGTTCAATCCTCCCTAATATACTGTATATAACAAGCACATGTACCCTGTGTCTCCCCAATCCATAGAAGGGAGTTGGAGTAAAAACATGCTAAGATCTGTAAGTCCATAAAAAGTGCAAATGAAAGGAATGCAAAAGATAATATGGCTGTAAATAATGATTGATTACAGCAATGGATGATTTCAACCTCACAGTATAATATTTTGTTTTTACAGGTAGAAGCATGTGACCTTGATATGTCACAGGAAAAAATTCAGGCCACAATAGGCCACAAGAATCGTTATTATCAGCCATCTAACTAAAATGGCTAAGAATCGAATTTCCCAAATCAGTCTCGCCAATTCAATTCTGGTGGCAGGTACTGTATGTACATCAGGACTCAGGAGGTGATACTACAGTAAATGCATGTTAGAAGTACTTTGGGGAGTTGCCGGCAATGCTGCCATGATGGTAACCACCATTTTACTACTGCATCTGTATCAACCAAAGTACCAATGTAGCATGCTTGTTAGAAAACAAAGACGTCCAGACCGTCATTACTATTTAGGTAAATGAGGCCATTTAGTGGTAGGTAATGGGCTTTTGCCCCGGATCTCATGTTCATATAAAAGTGAAAGTAAAATCAGTTACAATATTAGCATCACTTCTTACATTGCTGTCTGACCCAAAACCACTTACTTCAATCAGCTACCAAACACCATGTAGAGCTGATGTAAAGTCAGTCACAATGTTGCCTTTATAATGGGTGTATATTCAAAAAGTCAAGGTTCTTCAAAACGTAGTTTATGTAGCCCCGGGTTACCGGCTGTTCATTTGTTGCAATGGAAACGGGCAAGGCTGTGAGTTCCTGTGTATCTACAGACTTTGTTGCCTGTGATTTAGGATATATTAACTTAAGATAAAGCACAAGCAATTTCCTTGATACCAAAAGAAAATTAAGTGATCCCTTTATCTGCTTCACAATAAATCTGTGTCCAAAATGAGAGCTCTTAAGGACTAGTAACAAAGCGCAACTGTAGTTTATCCAGACTCCCAGATGGCTTCTAGCTAATGCAAGACTTCCTTTAATACCACGTTGATAGCTTAATATGATTCCCCATCTTCCCAGTGGCAAATCAAGCTGAGGTGTTTTGATGTTGACAGCCCACGGCCCGATTGTGTTCCCAATGTATTTGAAAAATGCCTTGAGTTAAATAAAAAATCTGGAGAGATTAGATTAAGTGTATCCGTTTTCATTTGCTCTGAAAATGGTCCAGGGGCCACATTTTTGGGGAAATGTCTCTAGACAATAGCAGCAGTTCTCAAGAGGGAGGGGTGCAGAAGACAGTGGAGCTTTCAGTGGCAAAACAGTGAGTCGAGTAGTGCCACTTGCATTCTGGGATATTTGATGTTTGATTTCATGGCTAAACAAACCTTTCATCCGCCCTGAAACAGCTTCCAAATGGCCCACGGCGTGTTCTAACTGGATTTGGCTTTTATAACTTAACCAACTAATTATTCTTTCATTCAAGAAAATATGGCATGTCAAAGCTCTGCTATTGATAGCAGCTGAAGAAACCCTGACGTAATAATTAAAATATGTATGAATCAGATTAATCTAAATCCATTATCTTTCAATTGCCATTTATTAAGAGCTCCAGAAGACAATTGTATATAACATGAGAGCGGGTTAATCTTTATTTTCCTCATTCCTTTCCAAATCCCTGAGTGGCAGATACGGTGCATTGAGAGACGGGGCACAGCTGCCATGTTGGCTGTGTGGACTAACATAACACATAATGCTTTGGCTATCCATTTTCTTTTTATAGACTAAGACACTAGCCATTAAATCCACATCTTGTAATCATCCAAAAGTAATACTTCACAGTTAAAATGTTATGGTTTTCCTCAAGACCTGCGACTGTGAGAAAGTACAGCCACAGTGTTACAGTTCAAAGCTCAATGGTCACATAAATCAAGAGCCAAAATAATAGTTAGAACAAAAGGGTTGGTTTATGACATTGAGGGTTGATCATGTAGGTTTTTCTGATTCTGTATCAGGTAAAATCAAGTCTTAGAACTTGACAGAAAAGAAAATAGATGCTGATCAGGTGATCTCAAATATCACAATGGTCGCTTCTCCAGACAGAAAGTCCTTTTTGTCCACTTGATAGATGGTTGCAAACTGTTGGGGCCTTATCCCAACCTCTCCACAACTCTGTGACACCATTCAAGTCAAGGTCATATGATAGCCCTGCAGGACTCTTTCCTTTCTAAAGGCTGTCCACCTTGGTCCTGCTGCTTTGAAATCAAACTTGCCATTGTTATTTTTACTGCCCATGACAAGGACAAAGGGACTGGGCAGCAGGGACACACACACGGCTTGTAATGCAATAGGGCTGGGAATTCCTCTTTAATTTCAATGCTATACTTGATCTCTGGGCTGCATGACTGACCACCTTATTATCTATAGCGACAGGAGCTTATCAATACAGAACTCGCTGGGTCCACAGACCAAAGACAAACACTTCCTTTATGCAGGATGTCCCCTCTGGGCATGAGACCTGAAGCGCAGGCCAACCAGCTAAATTCCACAACTGAAAGGGTGGGAGACTGAAAATCATTTCTAAACAGTCAAATTAGTCTAACAAAATAGTCAAATTAAAAGGATGACCTTTTTCACATCTTCTGCAGAGTTTCCTCAGTGTCTAAATAACTAAAAACAATCTGCATTTAGTTGTGTATTGACATTAAGTGAGTTAGAAATATCTGATAATAAAAAAAACTATTGCTGTCAACATTTCCAGAATAATATATGCTTCAAGTTTAGAATGTCTACATTGGTCTATGGACTTTGTCCATTGGCAAATTATGCAAGTTACCAAATATTTATTCTTGGCCAACTATTAGCTGTCACCAATCACAACTACAAAGCATGTTCCTACATTTGATTGCAAAATATATTTAAAATACCACACACATGAGTAATGCAATGAGTACAAACTGCACACAAACAGAACTAGATGCTTAAAGAGTGAGACATTCAGGAGCTTTGAAAAAAGGTGAGATACATGTGCTCTTCTTCAATGTAAAATAAGTAAGATCCATGAATTGTGGCAAGTTGTCAGATTTACTAGTACTTATACTATACAGAAGAACAGTCTCATATTCCTCATATATCTCCACTATTAAGAAAAATAAGTAATTAATCAACTAAAATAGGTTATTACTTACTTACCCTACACTTCTGTAGAGAAAGCCTATACAGTTTTTAATATACATTTTATTTTTGTTGACATTTAATTTTTTTATTGTATTGTTAAGTTTCTCACATTATGTATGACACATGAATGAGTCCTTCCTGATACTGAACTGTTTAACAATCAATCGACCAAGTTCTCAGAACTCACGAACTGAGCACCAAATATTTCACATGATGGAGAAGTGATTGGTTATCAATTTGTTCTTCAGAAAGTTTGACAGGACGAATGTGACTCCCATCGGTTTGTTCTTTACTACTGACACAACAAACTGACTTCTGTGATAGTCCTGCTGCTTGGGAAATGAGCTGAGAGCAAACATACTCATTCACTATTATGGAAAGGCACTGTGCCAGGTGCATTGTTTTAATGAAGTTTCCTCTTGTTACTAAATGAGTGATGACTTTACCGAGACAATAAGAAACATATTTCTTGGCCTCTTAAGGGCAGTGAATATTTACTTTCAGGGTACATTATATTCTTTTGTTGACTGAAAAATGATTTAACATTCAACAACTTCTGATTATGGTCAAATACATTATAATCAATTATTAACATCAATCATCATGTCTGTCATGTAATTTCTTTGTAATGCATCATGAGTAACCACAACATTACTGTTAATTAAATTATACCATGTCTTACTATATAACAATGTGACACTCCACCTCTTACCTATAGAGATTTAAAAACAAACTGCCAGACCTAGCTTCACATTCAAATTGTGAGTAAAATTGAGGGCGAAATCACCCAAAATTTGTACTATGATAGTCCATTGCATTGCAGCACTACATGTTGTGCCGAGCTATATCCAGGTGTCCAAATTCTCTGCTAAGAAGCACTTCAGTAAACTGTAATACGTTGCCTAGAAGCTAAATTTTCCCGTAATGAAGATGATCTCATAGTAGCAGCAAGGTTGAGTACAGTTGTAATGCAGTAACTGGACAGATGTTATATTAAAATAACTTAATTCTTACTTAATGACCTAAATTTAATAGTGAGATTTGTCAGTAATCTTGCTTATTACAGCCGCCAGCAAATGTATGCTTTATATCGCATTAAATTGTTTGTTAGTTAGCCAGATACCTAAAAAAAAAAAAAAAAGACCGATTATATCAAACATTAAGTTTGATATGTTGCAATTTAATAACAACAGATCCTCTCTACAAACAACTGAAAACAAACAGGGAGTAGAGTGGGTGGTGGCAACACACCTTCAGTTTCAGATGTGAACCTTCCAACAATGGACACCCTCAGGCATCCTGTGCAGGTGTGACCTGAATTTGATAAAAAACTTAACTTCTTACCCAGTGCAAATAAAGCCGAAGCTGCCCAGGTGCAGCTTTTGTTTGTGTGTGACTTTTGGCAGTGGAGCAGCTTTCGCAACAGGGCCGGGGAAGTACAAGCACAATGAAGGCAAGGTACTGAAAGCTTTACATGTTCATCTGATCAGAAAGATAGTGGAGGGCTCCTTCTAGAAACCAAAAACTGAGTGCTTATGAGAAAACGATATGGAAAAATGTATCAAAGTCAATATTTTAAATGCAAAGTAGGCTTCACTTCCTAGTATTCATTTACCTTAATCCTAAAGAGAGGGAAACCGGAGGGGGGCAGGGACCGCACACAAAGGGAAGATGGGTTGGAAGATGAGCTCTGGTCATCAAGAGTCATGTCTGCTGCTATCAATCTTTTGTAAAGCCATTTGGGCCAGGGCAGAAGAGACAGAATAACCTGACAAGTGTATTAAGTGACAGGTGTAATTTCAAGCTGACTTGAAAGGCTCAGCATGACAAAAAAGGAGGACAAAAGAGTGACCCCTCTGATGAATGAGACGGAAGATGACAATGCATATGTCATCCATTTAAAGGAGAGCCAATAACTCAGCTGTAAGTATTTTTTTTTCCTTCTCTATTATGCGACTAAAATTGATACATTTTCTGTGTCCTAACAGTCCTTAACCACAATGATGAAACCCTTTATGATAAATTAGGTGGGTGATACTTGAGACAGTGTCTGTGTTTGTTTATAACAAAGACATGTCAACATTTAAAGTCAAATAAAACTAATTAGGCAATTTGCGTTGGATTTAGATTTTTAATTAAAACCCACTTATGTACATTTCAACATGAAAAAGACTGGCCGATACGCTTTTGGCAAAGTTGGTAGGTCTGCTAAAGAAGGCACATTAAAATGACTTAAATGCTACTCATAATAATAATGTGCAAACATAAAAAAATGATGGGAAAAGGTTAAAAAACTATGTAGGACAAGGGACTGCTTTGCATTAGAGTGTAGTAAAAACGAGTCGATAGGAGGACCTGGAATGCATTACTAGGACTGATCCTCAGGTTTGAGGAGCTTGGTAGATAGGAGCTTGAGACATGTGTTTCAATAGGCCCTTAAAAAGCTCACAAACAGTGTGAAAGATACCTTACGATGGTGGGTGGTCTTATTATTGAACCTTATCGAAGATTAACGTGGGTAATTTGACACTCTCTTAAGGAGGATTTTAGGTGCAACAGAGAGCAGAGGGAAGAAATCCAAACCGTGTCCAATTTCTTTATACTGCATTGTAATTTGCAATTTTTGGCAGATGTTAGTGTAAAAATGCCACATGTGTAACATACGTATGAATACCAAATGGTTACCAGCACATTACAATATTAATGTTAAAAAAATATACATACTAGTAAAATATAAATGTAACATACATGTTTGTATGAAACAAGGTAGGGCACGTGTTTTACTGTATGTCCCCACATGTGCAAATGTTGTCTGGAATACATCTGTGCAATGTAAATATACAGATGAGGTCAAGCCTTGTCAAACCGTATAAAGATTACCTGTTACTTAAACAGTTTCAAAGAGAAGCGCACAAATGTGGGTTCAATTTTAAACAGAGTGGGGCTCAAAGGAAAATAAACACCTTCCTGATCCAATTTTTCAGCAAAGGAAGCTCTTAAGAGATGAAAAATAAGAAGAGGTGGGAAAATATTATGTCAGCAAAACAATGTTACACAACATGATATGTTGCTTGTTTTTATTCTGGCTCTATTTTCTGAATACAGGAAGAGAGTTTAAATCACTTAATTTTTCACTGGAGGTTTCTTTGAAAGGAAAAAGCTGTATCTCTCAAATGGTTTAAGTTATGAAGGGCCGAATGAAAGAGTGGGGGCTTTTGCATAGTACTGTTTACACAGTGAACATCCAGCGGGAAAACTTCTGGTGTTACTACCTCTACTCCCCTCCGTGCACTTCATGTGATCTCATAATTGCAAAGCCCACAGGGGCAGGTAAATGGAGGTCAACAAAACTCCTTTTTTGTACTTCAGCATCTTGGAAGTGAATCATTTGAAGTCTATCAACACTGTCTGCAGAACATTGCAGAATACAATCCCCAAAATGGTACACATTCCATTCATCATATAGTGTTAGTAGAGTGAGAGCATTTTGTTAAAAGTAATGTTTGCAGTAAAAATAGTCAGCTTCAGAAGTTAAAATCTCTCCCTGGTGTATCGAAGTTTAATTAAGCATGCAGGCTTCGTCCATGAATCGAGAACACCTTAACAGCTAAGCTTGACTTCAGACAGGACAGGCGAAGCTCCACCTTCACCATGGCAGACAATACGATACCTGCATCACTGCTGATGCCCCACCAATACGCCATTCAAACTCCATCTTACCGTCACTTTTGAACGAGACCTAAAGATAGTTGTACTCCTTCACCTGAGGCAGCAACTCAATCCAAAGGAGGCATTTTCTGACCATTTTCTGGCAGAGTACCACAGACTTGGCGGTGTGGACTTTCATTCCATCCGCTTCACACTCTGTTGCAAACTGCCCCAGTGTGTGCTGGAGGTCACGGTCTGATGACTCTCTACTTATCAGATGCACCTGGAGATTCTGTCTTCTGGCCTTTGCTGAACTCCAACTGCTCAATTGTGGAGAATATGGAGACAGCAGTCACTGAAGATAAACAAGGACCGGCCAGCCAATAGTAATGGCCCTGGCACCTATTTCCCCCATCTACCTTCCACAAGAAACTCCCTGCCCCCGTTACCACTGCAAAGCTTTTAGACTACTTCTGTGATCTCTGACAGAGAGATGGGCAAAGGAATCCTAATCTCTCAGCCCTTAGCCGGGCATCTACTTGGCACCTCTCACACTAGGCAACTGCTGTGACGCTGAATCGACGTGAGCCCAACCATATCAAGTTAGTACTGCTCTACCACCTGCACCAACTTACAACTCTGTCCTCACCCAAAACGGGATGCTTCACATCGCAAAAGCCATTTTCAGTAGCCAAGGATGAGTTTAGCAAGTCCCCCACTTTCGCCTGCCATTCCACTGACAATACACCTGACCCTTACACCTCTTGCAGGCGATGAGACAAGTTACAAGAATAAAGGCTCAGATATAGTACAGAAGCGGATCTGTTAAATGCAAAGGCAGACGTGTTCACACATTCACAGACGTATGACTTCAATTCACATCAAGCTGAGCCTTTTGGCTATGGATGAAGAAAGTATAAATTGTTGTTAAGCACTCTCATTATTACGCTACATGGTTTTGATACATTTTCTAGAGCAAAAGAGAATATTGTTTTATAGGAGTAAGACAAGCACATAATCAGTAGTAATAGTATTTATGTCCTATCATGTCACTGGTTGTAAACAATAACAAGCGCTAACAATTTAGTTTCTAAGCCGTTTTCAAAATAAGGCTAATACGGATACTTATACTAATCATACAGTTGTGAACATTCCAAATGCTGTTGTGCAAGGTTAAATAAACTGTGGACTTTTGAGTCATAAATGCTCCTCAGATTGGTGATACCCCTTTAGACTTGTGCCCCAGCTCGTCAGGTGAGGCCCGATTAGAAATGATCTTGGGGCTTAAAAGCACACCTAGGACAAGGCAGTTGGAGTTTGGTAAACAGGGTTTTATGGATGGGAGAGGGGCGGGCAGCTGGCTCTCATGGTATTATGGGGAGGGAGGGATAGGGGGGCATTTCCACTCAACTTGACACAGTATGGATTTTGTTCCCATCCAAATGAAATTGCAGAAATATTTTAGGGGAATCCCATTACGTAGCAATTGGAGTGCTGTAATAATGTACTCACAGTCATTTTCCCACTGCGGTTGGCCTCCTCTCGCTCTGCCAGGGCTTTCAGGAAGTTATCTTTGAGTTCTTTTCCTGCACTTGCCAGTGTCCTGGAAAAGACAACACTCAAACGGTTTGAAATGTTTCTCTTAACCTGAAAAAAAAGTCACATGAAGCCTTAAAGGTTCTTTATGGAAACCCTTAACATGTTGTAGCTTCATATAAAAGGTTATTTATGGAAACCCTTAACATGTTGTAGCTTCATATAAAGGTTATTTATGGAAACCCTTAACATGTTATAGCTTCTTGCTATGCTGGCCTATCTCTGCTCTATAACATTAACAGTTAACTAAACAATAATCCTCATTAAAAAGGACAGAGTACAATTTTGTAGGAGAGAGATATCCTTCCCACGTCTCCATGACTTCCCTCACTATTTGTAAGCACTTTAATACCAAAAAAATACATTTAAACAATTAATTACCATGCAGGATGCAACAGAGAGCAAGTATGACATGCTATCAAAGTCATGATATACTCAAGCCAGCATCTAGTGCTTCACCAAAGCTGCCAAGCTGCCAGGACACTCCCAAATACTCCAAATACCGTTTCTTAACAGAAATTTTTTTTTTTCTCTGAAATAAATCTGACAACTACAAAGACCATGAAGAATGTCACAGTTGCATTTCCTAATTTTAGTATGCAGAACAATATTATCAGAGTTAAATGATTTTATATGATACTGGGGCAGCTTTTTCTACACTAAGGCTGGCCTGTTTCCATGGAAACATGGTTTTGGCACACACTAATATATCCACACCTGAAAAAACATTGGCACTAATATTTGAACACTTAACACTGCAGTATGAGCAACAGAACTCTGGCTTGCAGCCAGAATTGACTGTGCAAAACATTCATTAGATCCACACCGAGTTAACATCTTAAAAAGGCAGTAAACAGGTCATTTGTGAACCTCTCAGTTGTGGTTAAGAATGCAGCAGAAGAAAGACAGTAAAAAGGCTATTCATTAAATCAAAGTTACAGTACAGTGAAAAAACAAAGGACACCACTGTTTCCATTGACTTCAACCATCTCCAACTACACTGAATATTTTTGATTTTATATTTTTATATTAAGTTTCATCAAGTATTTTAAGCATAAATCAGAGCTGAACTATGTGAACAATGACTTATTTGACTACTATATACACTGTATACATGATACATGACTATATACATGTGTCCCGGCCTTAGAGAAAGTCCCGCACACTGACCATTACGCAACGTTTCGGTCTCAGACCTTCATCAGGTAAATTCACACATTCACCTCAACCATAGCCTTAAATAGTTTGGTTGACTAACCAGGACCAATCAGGTCCGGCTCTTGAATGACATCATTCATTCACAAAGTGGCACTCCCATCACGGACTGTGAACAGGAAAAGGCAGGAAAAATGCAACTCAGTACATTTAAAAACAATGGATAATCAGACCAGTTATGTTATAGCCTCATAATCAGTGAATTGTCAGTAGCCCAATATTTTTCTACACTTAATCAGAGAGGACACAGTCCATTCAAAAGTGGATGATTACATTGGTTAAATTACATTGTAGCAGTCCATATGCTACTATACTACTACTATATACACCTCATTTAAATCCCCCAAGATTCAATTTTATGTTCAGTTTTTATGTTTCAGTTAGTTTTCACCCATGTACTGTACGTGATGAAGCACTGGCATATTTGCTGTTATATCATGCAGGCCCTTCTACTAACAATACATGTGCATTATGGGACCAACTGACCTACTTGCTTGAGATGGGTATTGATGAGCATTAAGTGTCTTGCTCAAGAATACTTCAACTAACAAAATACAGAAGTAGCATCACTTGCAATTCTTCCGTATTAATGCTGATACAATACCCGAGTTCAGCACCAATACCAAAAGATGATCCTTTCGATTACATACTTTCAAATAAGTATGTTGCTCTACAAAGACCCAATTTTAGTTCGACAAAAAGAACCCAAAATTATGTACATGAAAGCTGTACATCTGCCCAAGAACTTTGTCTAAATAATTGTCTAAAATTAGCAAAAATATGATTTTTTTATTTTTAAACATCAGCTTTCAGTACTTGACAGTTTTCGATACTTGCTGCTATTAATAAATTTGCTCTATACCAAAATAGTATTGAGGTCCAATACTTAGCCCTTCACAGAAGTTGTGAGAGGAAGCTATAAACCCAAACTTCCCTGAAAAAACACCTGCCAGTTTGACTTAGTAGTCCCCTAGTCATAAATCTGTCTCTTTCATGCTGAATATTCAAAACTACTGAATTTAGTTGTGTCTGCTTCTCCGTCCAAAGAGAAGACGAGGTACTCCACATTATTGGCTCCTCAAACCCACTTTCCATATCCAAAGCACTTTAAAAAGCCTCATCGGCCACAACGACCACGGACAAACGGCAAAGCCGACGTCTGCTCCTAACCTACCTTAACATCACAGTAAAGGAGAACAGGATCTGAATGTTTACTAGGATTTGGAAAAGATTGTAATTTATACTAGTCCTTTTGTCCCGTGCCCCATAATGAAAGTCTTAGAGGAATCACACAGTGGTAAAAGTGCACGGACAGCACATATTTAGAGGCTGGAACCTCACTCCATCTTCTGAGTGAGTGAAGGATTGCTGCTGGGTCATGGGGGCCGAGGCCCCAAAGTAAACACAGGTGTTGAGGAGGCAAGTGACTGGGGTTACCCCATCCAGTAGCTAAAGCAACACACACAGTCACGGAGAGTGAATAATACTTCAGAAAAACATGTGGACCGCTGCAAGTTTGAGTTTCCCGTCAATTAACGAATTTCTTATCAAGCCTCATTTAGGAGGGATAACAAGAATTTCACTATTAAATGATGGTTATTAGTGGCTAATGACTAGGTATTAAGCTAACTGTGATCCAGCCATGTGTTTAAAGTGTCTTGTTTTTGGATTGTGGTCAAGACAGGTGGTCCCTGGCATTAGTAGAAAAAGAAGTGAGGAAAGGATGTGAACAGTCATCATCTGGCTTGTTGAGAAAAAAAAATACATCTTACTAAGAACATCTGTCCTACAGATATGAAATTACTTTTAGAAAGTCATTTTGTGTTGTTGTGCCAGTTAAAAAGGGGGAAACACTACAAGACAGCATAAATCTAAATTTATAAGCTCTGTGAGTGTCAGTGTATCTGCTTCATGGATACTTAAGCTTTCGTAACTCTAGATTTCAAGCTCTTTTGAGACCATCCTCACCAGAAAGACAACCCCATTGTTTGTTTGTACAAATGCTTAAGACAACTAGGCTATGTTACCATTTTCCTGACAAGAGACCTCTCGCCATCATGAAAACATAAAAACATTGGTCTTTTATTTACTAAAAAGATAAACATTTTTATGTAAGCAGCAAACATTAGTTGGCAAAGGCAAAAGTACCATGGCTGCCACAAAAAGACTTATAACAGCCCTGCGTTAAAACAAAGCATGGGGCTGAGTTGGTGGGGTTGATTAAAGTGATGGTTCGGAGTAATTTACCCTAGGGTCCTAAGCTAATCAGCGGCTAACGCTACTCTACGCTAACTCGCCCAATGTTAGACCCAGGTGAAAAAAGCTTCTGGATGGGTGTTTGGCTCGAGGTCATGGTGCAAAGGACCCTAGGGTAAATTACTCCGAACCATCACTTTAAGGTACCGGTGAGACAACAAAATACCATCCAGGAAGTCCAGTTGGACTAACAGGACGGGTTTTTTTAACGCAGGGCTCAAGTCAGTCCAATGGTGGCCATAGGGAAGAGGTTAGCATGGCTAACAATTCACGTCCAACTAACAATGTTGGCTTCTTTTTAATTCAACCACAATCAATTCTTAAAATAAATCAAATCTTAATCAGAAAATGCATCATTTTTGGAAGTTCATATAATTCTATTTTTTTTTTTATTTGGGTATGAGGAGTTGTTAATTTTTTTTCTAATAAAAATTAAAAATGTAGCTTTTAAAATATATTTAATTATGAGGGATTAAATTGGTGTACTGCACAGATGGCATTAGCAGTTCTAAAAAAATATATTGCTAAAGTGCTAAAATAGTAACTTAAGCATAAAGCAAGTATTAGGTATGTAGCTAGGTAGTAGATATCTTAAAATAAATGTCAGAACCTAGGTGTGGAGAAAGATGCTCAGAGCCGATACCTTGTATAGTAACTCAAAATAAATGCACCCTCCAGATGTTGCTTTGTAGTCAGTCAAGGTGAGGAACACTTGCCATCAACCTAGCGGAGTTTCCAGTTAGTCTCACAAAGTATTTTACAAACGATATAACTATGGCATTAAAATGTCACACAACCGGTAACTGAATTAATAATCAATCAATGTGCCAAGAGGCCAAGAGGCACATTGATTGATTTTTAATTCAAATTGAACTCCTGATCACTGTGTTATAAACTGGAGTTTATGCAACACTTTGTCCACCTCTATAAGGGGGTGAACAGCTGTTACTACACAGCAACTATCCTCCAAGCATGTTTACACATGTATAAACAGCATGACAGTGAAATGTACTCAGTCCAGGGGCCTTCTTCCTGGACCATAAGCCCACTAAACTGATGTTTTAAACTATTTATTCTCAGTAGCATCTACACCCTATCAGACGATGTCCTGGATTTCGGGTTTTCATATTTCTAATATCTTTTAGCTTCGCCTAACAGACAAGGACACGTGACAAAGTGTAAATTATTCTTTGAGCAACTGCTTCCCTTGAAATTGTAAAATGAGACCTTACAGAATCATGACCTGCCAATTTAACAAGCCACCTGCTCAGAAAAAAAAACTGCTTATTTTGTCTTCTTCATTTGGACATTTATAGACTTACATAGGCTATAAATGCAAGTTTCTAAACGATTCTTAGAAATATAGAACCGATTTTTGACACCTAATCTTACCAGGGTTGTTACCAAACCTTTTCATGTGATAGGCCTATTTAGAAGTGCTATATCCACATCATGGTTTTGACTCATGCTGTACTCCAATTTACGGCAACGTCACATGATGCTTTTGTGGTGAAGGAATGTAATAACATACCATAGTTTGCTTCCCCAAACGTAAAATCTGAATTTGAGTATGTGCTTTTTTGACAAAGATGACACTACTGTGTAATACTTGGTCTATATGTTCCCTCTTGCTTGCACTTTGAAAGGAGAAACTATAGGCTACCTATTACAGGGAATAGTAAAGAAATTCAATATACTGCAGCACATTGCCTGAGCCTCAACATGGTGTGCAATTCCATCACCCTTGGCAAACAAATTTTATCTGTATTTGGTCGTCTTTCACACGTGCAAAAAATTGTTACAGCAAATAATTCCCAGCATAATTAATGGAATGTCATTAAAAAGTTCTTTGAGGAATATGGAGCTAGCATTCCTTCTTAATTTGTTGCCTTCGTTCAGCAAATGGACAAATAGTGTTTTCTGAGAAATTTTCATTTCCTGATGTGTAACAGATGTGCTTTCAAATAATTTCTTCTTTTATTCTCGAGACAGATTGAAGCTTTCATTAGCCTGCAGCTTTTGACGCTATGGCAGATGAGAACTTGCAATATTACAGTGATTTCCTAACAACACGTACTGTACCAGAATATTTTTCCTCAGAGTGCTTGGGAAAATGAATCTTATGGAAAATATTATTTTGGGCTGGTGGACGTCAAGGAAAATTCCACACAGCATGACAATTTACTTTATTTTGGGCTTTTTATAAAATCCTCTGTCACCTCTGATTACAATGAGCTGAATGTATCAGTTACACATGTGCTACGCATGATATTCTACCTGAGCTTTCTTTGTATATGGTGGCCACCTTGGCTTTTGGGGCTTGGGGAGGTTGCAAATTGTGCAGTGCCTGCCTGAGAAGTGCATGGTTTTGAAGGTGGATCAAAGGAATCATTGTCATCTTTTTCATTCGAGTTCTTATTGAGGCAAAATTAGATGTATTCCATTTGGGGAACATGCAGTGATGGATACTGTAGTCCAAACAGAGAGAGAGAGTAAGATTGTTTTGAAGTGAAATCTGATGTGTAGATTTAAATAGAGCTAAAGGAAACTTCAAAGTTTTGGAAAAGAATATCTACTCCAGTTTAGTTCCTAAAATGAGAGAACAAGCTCTCATCTCTGAATGACAGTCTGCTTTGCACATGTTAAAATTGTGGTTTCTTCCTCATCAGTTTATTAGCTTACATTGTAATGCAAAGCACCACATATGAAATCATTTAAAAGTAGTTTTCAACTCATTTCAACTGCTGATTAGTGAAGTATTTCCGTAGCAACAAAATTGTAATAAATATTTCTTATTTCTGGTTAAATACTGCTGGGGCTATTCAGGAGTTGGAACTCAACTTTCATGTCCAAAATCAATTCAAACAAGGTGGCAACAATGAAACTACATATTAGAGACCTTGTCTTCAAGACCTTGCCTCAGGGAGAGCCCTTCAGACCACCTAATCCATTACACATCCTCCATCTACAGCACTTAGAAGTACAAAGGAGAAGATGACAGTTTGGCCTGGTAGCCTGATGGGAAGAGCTACTGTATATGATGTAGAAACCACTTCCTCCCCTTCATTTGGGGCACTAAGCTATGGCGTACTGGGTGTAGGTAAAATCAAGGTGGTTTCTATCATATTGTATATGATCAAACATTGGAGACTGCCTGAATGCGAGGGTGCAAGATGTGAGAGGTAAAAGTGAAAACATCCTCAATATGTCACTGCTACATCAATCGAACGTAAAGAAGACGAAGGGATTTCAAAAACAGTTTGAAGAGTTAAAGATGATGATGATGATGATGATGATGATGATGATGATGATGATGATGATGATGATGATGATTATGGTGATCAGAATAAACATTTTATATAATATATTCCTGAGTGTATGTATTTTTGGGCCTCTCTTAGATCTTGTTGCACATTGTAGGAGAAGCTGGATGTAAACTGGGTTGTAACAAACAAGGTTCAGCGTTATCGCATTATCATTTTTCTTCTGGTGGACCTACGGCATCATTGGGTCATAACACAAACTGGCAACTGGAAAGTTTTTACTTTTTTGCAAGGAAACATTGCGTCCAACAGTTGTCACACCTGGTATTACCATGCAATATGTATGTGGATAACCTTTTTTGGTGTCTTGCGTCTAGCAAGTGAGGGGAGGGCAGAAGTTTCATTAATCAAGCCATTAATATTAAATATGGTATGACTTCTTAAATGTGGAAACATCCAGGTCAAACGACAGCTTGTTTTTCATTATCTGCTGCACCATGTGGTCCTAAACTGGTGTATATATGTTGATCTATGTGCTGCGTGGTGGGATGTGGTGGCGAGCTTAAGCCTGGCAGAATGTGTGTCTCTGGACAGAGCTTGCAGGGGAGAGCTCCAAAGTTACACACCCGTCCAAAATCACAAAGAGCAAGAAAGGCAATTGGCTTGACAGCACATGTAATAGAGACTGCAAAACCTCGTCGCCCGAGGGCCCTCGCCAGAGTAGCAGTCGTGGAGAGTGGCAGGGGTTTGGCTCGCTAAAAATGAGCCTGGGATCAGCTTTGTGAGGCTTCTCATGTCAGTCACATCCACAATCTTATTTTCGCTAAGCATCTGGAGGTTGGATCCGCAGTGAAATGTATTCACTGTGCGTGTTCGTGGCACTGGTTTTACTTGGCACAGCAAGTGATAGCTCACTTTTAATATAGAGTAGAGAGCTAGAGAGCAGAGAATTCTTGAGGTAGACTGTAAAAACGCAGCAGCACAATGGACAATGAGCATGGCTGTGGTTTGGACTGTGGGGAGATCGCGGGGAGCCTGATGGAAACCTCGCAGGGCTGCCATGAGCACGCGAGGTCAGGACATATGCTGACATGGACTTCTGGGCCTGAGCCAGAGCCGGAGCAGAGGAAACGGAGGCCTCACGTCTGCTCAGCAGTGCTCCCCTGCTCCTCTTGTTTGTCTCTGACTTCATATCAAATGTTATTTTTGTCCGAGATTTACCTGGTGAAGGTCTGAGACCGACACGTTGTATTTTTCTTCTAAATAAATTATTGCTTGCGTAATGGTCAGTGTGCGGGATTTTCTCTAAACTTTTTGATCTGCTGCTTGTAATCACCTGCCCGACAAAAAGAGGTGTGCAAAAAAAGCTTTCCTACTATTTTTGTCCGAGATAAAACGCAATGCTATCAAGACTTTTTAATATGGATGTAGTTTGCATTGAACAAAACACAATTTTCAACATCTGGCAGGTTTAGAGGTTTGGAATATCTAATAAAAGAACAAGACATTTATGTTCTGCTAAAAACAAAGTCCTGATGAAGTCATGAAGTACTTGTGATGCAACCTTTTTAGCCTATACAACCTCAAATTGTTCTCGCACTTCTGGAACACAAAACAAAATTCATTTCAGTTCATTTTCTTTTGCAGGGTTGTTGTTTGATAGCATTTTACAAATCTGAATCCAGTATAAAATTCACATGTCAGACAAAATTAATTGCAGGCCCTTAACAAATCAATTTTAAGAAAGAAAAAGTTAAAAAAATAATTCTAAATTTTGATAGCTTTATTTGATTAAAAAAAAAAAAAAACTACATATTTGCTTGTTAGATAACAATTAACCAAATATTTTATACATCACATTTTGCTAAAAACAGAGAACATATACGGTTATAAGACTCAAATACTTAACAAATCCAGGTATTTTACCAACTTGAAATTGGATACAAGATTGAAGCCGGCTATCAGAACCCAACCCTGTTCTTTTACTATTTGTTGATTCTGACTACCCGTTCAGCTTCCCCCTAACCAAACAACCGCACAACTGACTAAGCATCCTATTCATTCAAGTATTGTATTTCACTTATGTCTGATGAGCGCACCAGGTCTTTTGTTTGGTCTTTATGTGATGTACTGGCAAAGCCCCCCGCCCCCCCACCCCCCTCTTTCAGGGCCAAGCTGTCAGGAGGAGCGTGTTGTCCTTAATGAGACAGGGCAACAACAGGGCAACATCTGATTAGCATTCACAGCACTATCTCCACTCCCTTGGTATTTTATTACCACAGGTGCAGGGGCATTCATTGATCAGATGCACGCTACAGGCGAGGTTAGCCCTTAATTGAAAACAGCTCTATTTATACACCTGCAGGCACTAAAGGTCTCCAAGAGAGCACAGGGAGGTTGAAAAGAAGAGAAAGGAAGGGGAAAAAAAAACAGAGCAGTGACAGAACAGTGAAAAAAGACATGCCTTGGAAGAGGTTAAGGCCTACAGGGAAGGCAAAATGCATTCCCAAAACAGCATGGCTACCAGTGCCATGAGAGGATAAGTATGCAGGTGCAAAGGTCTTAAGGGAAGTACACATTTTTTAAACAAAGATTTCCATTTGTTGAAAAGAGGCACAAATAAATGCAAATCCAAAAGCGTGATTATTCCTAACATGACTTTCTGTTGCTTTGGATGGATGGGTGGACTTTTTTTTTTTTCTTTGCTAGCAGAAAAACAACTATATTGAGTTTGTTTACCGTGCAGCTGCCAGTTTCTGTGGCTGCACTCGTTTTTTTAGAACACTGTACTGATTGTGCTCAGCCACTTTGCAGGTGGTACATTGCATCCTGGGGCTCGTGTTTTCACAATGTGACCATAACAGGAGGTCAGGGGGTCAGTTTGGTGGAAGTCTAATCAGAAAAAAACCACAGAGGAAAGAGCAATCTGCACTGAGACAGGGAGGGGGACACAGCTCAAACTTGCCACTTTTGATGGAATACGTCTGTAAATGCTGTGGAGTTCTGGTTTGGTTCTGTCTTGTCATGGTTTTTTGCTGGATGTCACATTTCCAAGTGTGGGAAAGCAATGAAAGCTGTTAATTAGTTCAAAAGTCATATATAAAACATCATGTCAGCTCATAGTCGCCTACAGGTTGTTGGCATTGAAACAATAATCCAAACAGCAGGTGAAATGTATTAAAATTCTTCACCCACACTTCACTGTCAGGTCACATAATGACTGACAAAAGTGTGAGAAAAGACAGCAGAAATATCTGATTGTTATTATAGGGTTGAATTAAATTTTTACCTAAAACAGGATCACATTTAATGTAAAGTGTTTTACTTTCGAAATAACATAAACCCTGCTGCTTAATTACCTTGGAAAGGATTCAAAAACCACTTGCTGCTGTCCAGCCAGCTCAGAACAACAGATCGTAAAATGGTTACGAGCGATATCTTTTCCAGCAATGTCCGATTATTAACGGAGCATTTTCATCTGTCTACTGCAGAGTGCTGATGAAAAAACAAGCTACTCTATAATTGATAATGGCAAAAATCAAGTGTTTAAAACCGGGTTTTTTATAATGTTTTTTTGTACATGGTTCCTGTCAAATCCAATAGAAAAAAGCCAAAGGGAAACAACTCTGCTCCCTTATGTGCCTGGTTAAGGCAACATTTTTAAAGAAAAAACTCTGCAACGATTGTATCTTTTGAGTATCAAATAATATATTCATCTGTACGCTTGAAGGACAGCTCTGAGAGTAGAACTGAAACTGATTAATCGCTTATTGGCCATTTACTTTAACTTTTCAACCAAAAATGTCAAACATTCTAAAATTACAGCTTCTAAATTGTGAGGATTTGTCGTATTTGTTATTTGGTAGTAAACTATAGGTTTTAACGTTTTGGACTGCGCTTCCAGCAATATGAAGAACCAAACCTAAGTAGGACCCAGTAATACAGAAAAGAAAAAAAACGTATCAAAAAACATCAAAGCTTCTAAACATCTTAAACCACTCCTGCTTTTTTTTTTAAATAGTGTGGATACAGTATCTGAGCAAGGGACAAACTTTTCAGAGCTACCTTTCAAACCTACTGTACATGGGATGAGTATTTGATACTCAAAAGACAGATTTTCTGTGGAGTATTCCTTTAAAATCAATCTGCCTGGATGTTGTCAATGTGGGGTTTGTGATCCTGTATTCCAAACATAGTTGGGACCCTGGCAAACAGCCTTATCTGGGAGACGGAACAGACTACTGTGTATATAACATCCCAGTGTTCCCGTACAACATTTCCCTAGATCCTGTTGGGACAAGATAAAAGGCTTTGTGGCCTAATATCACTGTAACCGCAGGTGTGGAGGCTCCCATTTCACCAGTGTCACTGATGTTCACAGACGTTTGGAGTTGGGGGGGGGGGGAACAGCGAGACATCTGCATGTTTGGATAAGCATCTGAGGGTTCAATCAAATTCGACACCTAGCAGGTACCAGGTTTGGATACCTCCAATAGCCGACGTGTGTGTGTGTGTGTGTGTGTGTGTGTGTGTGTGTGTGTGTGTGTGTGTGTGTGTGTGTGTGTGTGTGTGTGTGTGTGTGTGTGTGTGTGTGTGTGGTCTTATTGGCTTGTCATCAAAGGAGATACCACAACCACATGGCTTTATCAAGAATGAGAACAATATCTGTGTGATCATTTTCCTCAGGAGGAGCAGCTCATAGAGGACTCCAGTTTGTAGTTGTGTCATTCAGCTTGTTTATGTAATCATTTTTATTTGAATTTAGACAGATGGGCAGGCCTTGTTCAATAAAAGCCTTGTTCATGTAGGACATGGACTTGATGAATTGCTCCCATTTCTCCTGTCTTTTGTAAAATGCAATCATAAAGGATTATACAAGCTGCTCAAACCGCTACCGCACACAGCTATAAAAGATTCAGATTTTATGACCTGTCATGCCTTGATTAGCAGAGAAGAACTTCAGCCAGAAATGCATTTTACATTTTCCTCTAGAAATACTAGTGCTCCCGCTCATTGAAGAAAGACAGAAACCCGGTCTCAAAAACAGAGGAAGGAAGAAAAAGATGTTGCGAACTATATTGTATATTAGGGCTGGGTATTGATACTCGATACCTTTAAAAGGTATCAACCGTAATAACTCAGTACCGAGTAGTATCCAAACTTCTCCAGTCAAACGTGACCTGCATTCAATCCTTTCTGTACTCAGATCTAAAAGGAAAATATTACTTGTTTGGTTCTGCTCGCAACCACTCACTGAAAGCGTTCTTTAATTTAATGTGACGTGCGATTGGCCGACTACCACAGCAGCTACAACCAATACAGTCCGTGGTATGGTGAAGCAAATGAAAAGGCATCACAGGAGGCTCTATGAAATTGTGAATGGCATCTGATTTCTATTTTCTAGTATTTCATGGACTAAGCTATTCATCGATTAATCAAGAAAAGAATCTACAAATTAATCAATAATGAAAATGATCAACACACGTTAGATGTAAGCTAATAACCAGAGACTTCAGTCATGTGCATTTCTTGGTAGAATACCTAAAAAAATGGAATGGCATACCGTAATTCTATAAAAGAAAAAAAGAAAAAAGAGAAAAGAAAAGAAAAAACAAGATTGTCATTGTGATAACTTAATTGGCACCTGAAGCAACATGGCCACACCAACTCACCCACTTAAGAACAACACATTGCTATTCTTGTTCTAAAAACTGTTTTTGTTCAGTTTGAGTACACAGTACTATTTACTGGACATGGCCTAACAACAACCCAATACTTAATCAGACTCCACAGGGCAGGTTTCTCTAGTCCCCCCCCCCCCCCCCCCCTTACGCAGGGAGGTCAGAGGTCCAGATCAGCTAGAGCAGCGGTCTTGAAGCTGCGAGCCAGTGTTCTGCTCAACAACAGTCTAACAAGGGATCTAAGTCCACCAGATGAATAGTGGCTTTTCCTTCTCATGCTTCCCTGTTTCTACACAACTTTTTTTGACGTCTTGCAAATCTGAAGCCACACAAAAGTAAAAAAAAAACAAAAACTGTGGGTAGTTTATGTCAAGGCCACAGTTTTTTGTCATATCCTTTGACGTAAGATATGAGATGAGATATAAGATCTGGTTTGGATGAAAGTGGATGAGGCATTACAGTACTAGTAGTGAAACTGGTGCACATGGGAGCTCCCAGCTTCCACCACAACTAACTAATTCTAGTGAGAGAACAGAGAATCACTGATCCAAACTAGCATTCTTTCACACTAAATGAGAAGTCAATACAATGCACCACAGAAGTTCAGAACACTGACACGCTGTAGAGAGGCAGAGGCCAGGAGAGTATCTTTTCTTCTCGTAGCCCCCATTGACTGATTGATTCCAAAATCCACCGACCACATTCAGTCTTTAAAACAGCCAAATTTTTATTTCAGAGTATAACAGAGCCTCCTGATATTCTAGCATTTGACATCTCAGCGAGCATGGTGGGTTGGGTGAGAATTTAACTCACATTGGCCGACTCCTGCTATAGAAACTGTTGCTCTTCGCAGCCTCTGCAGCCTGTGCAGCTGCTTTCTTCTCCTCAAATTCCTTCCTGCTCAGGACTGTGCCCTTGTGGCCGTGTTCCACCAGCTTACGGGCCAATTCCCTGCTCTGCAAGACAAAAAAAAAAAAGGAGAGGAGTCAGTCAAGGAGAGGGGATACTGCCTGCAGTCAGGGCTGGAGATTGCCAGATCTTGTCAGTCTCGAGTTTTGGCATTGGAGTGTTTTTTTTTTATTAGTATTAAATATCAGAGAGTAGTGAAAATGCCTATCACAATTTCCCTGAGCTCAAGGTGATGTCCTTTTGCTTGTTCTGTTTGCCAAAGAGCCCAAACTCTCCAGATATTCAATTTACAATGATATATATAAAAAACAGCAGCATTTCCTCATATTTTAGAAGCTGGAAGCAGAGAATATTTGGAACATTTTGCAATTAATTTTGTGTTAAATTAACTGATAAATCAGTGGCTATAAGAGGAAGCATACAGTTTTTGCAGTTTCTGCAACATCCTGGATTTGGGTCCAGCTCAACAATCAACACTAAATACCGACAAATGCATTTTGAAATGTTGCCAGCCAGTAAGATTTGGGATTTACTTCCCACTCTGGCCTTTAGTTTAAAATTGGTATTTTACTTCCCTCCTTTAAAATATGGAAGTGATCCGCTGCTCTACAACACCACAAGCTTCAGATGTAGTTTAGTTTTGTGGGTTTATTGTGATTTCATGCCTGTGCACAGGTCCATTCATTTTCTAAGTGTGCGTGAGCGAGTGTGCATGTTTCAGTGCCTCTGTAGGGAGTGTTAGCTACATTATTCCAATTACCATTTGCAGACCCACTGTCATAAAAGCCAAGCCATAAAGTCATCATCTAAAAACCAAATCTTTCTGTCAAATCCTGTGGCTTGTCAGATCAAAGCTTCGGCCACATGGGTCCTCCTACCCAAAATCCCAGCAGCCGGGCCTGCGTCCGCACCCGAGAGGAAAAGTTATATTTTCCTTTAACTTTGATGTGGCTCACCAGAAATGAGTCTCAGACATTTGTCGATCCTAAAATTGGCCTGAAAATCATTGTCTTCATTTTTCAAGGCTCATTGAATAAGTCTATTTGAATGAGCTTAAAGTCAACACACCAGGACCTGGACTAATACTCTGCAACACCTATTCTGGCAAAAGCCTTACACACCTTGTAATAAAACCTCTTTAACTGGGCTACTTCACTTTTCTGAGATCTTAGTCATAGTATGACAAGTCCTAAATAACAATATAATTAGCTGACGTATTATTAGAACATAGGGCTTATCAGCAGGACTATGGTGTGTCACAACACAGGGGTGATTGACTTTGATAGTTGACTGCAGCTGATTATCAGCTCAGATAGGAGTTGTTCTCTTCTCAGTGGACACAGGTGTTCAAACAAAGTGGCACTCTGCAGCAGCTGTGTATAACATTAGCAAGTGTGCCATCTGCTGGGCAAAAGCAGGACTGCCCATTTCTGATGAGCAGGTTCAATTCAAGCCTATCTAGAGCTATTTGTACACCACTAAGAATAAGAATAAGAATAAGATTAAGACAAGAAAAGAGCTAAATCAAATTATCTAATTATGATTCAGATGTATTATGTTGAAACAAAGATGTACATTTCTAAACTTATGGCCACTTATAGACACTTCCCCTTGAGAACAAACAAACAAACATTATTTACATCTCATAGATACATTTCTGGTAATACATTTGCAAAAGTGATGATTAAGACTTTTGAATTCTTGAAACTAGACAATTTAAATCATTTTAAAGCTTTTTCAGTACTTGTCTAGTCTCAATGTCCATCTTGTAAAAAGTGAACTCTGCTAATTCGCTAAACAACAGTATCACTCACATCAATATAGGACCAAGGATTCACTTTGATTCTGCTCATCTACCTCATGTATATTTCAATCTTACAATATATATATTTTTTCATTTATTTATTTGATTGAGACAGTGCATGTTAATGAACAAACATGGAATACACGCATGTAAACATGCCGGATTGTAGCCAAGGGCTAATTTCCATCCGTAGTCCCACGGGCAATTACAATATTGTTCTTAATATTACCATTGCACTGAACTGCCTTGCACTATATTGATATCTGAATCTTAAATCTGACTATACTGATATTGCACTATTCCTTCCCTATCTTCAAATTGTTATTGTATATATTTTTTGTAAATTTTATTGTATTGTTATACTGTATACTTATAGTAATATATATATTACTGTCCTTTCTGTTTTTATTCCTTACATGTTAAGTGAGTGTTGTAATTTGAGAGTGAATATTAACCAGAGTCAAATTCCTTGTTTGTTTATGCAAACCTGGCCAATAAAGCTGATTCTGATTCTTAATAAAGAAAGGCCTTTATTATTTATATCTATGGGCAAGCCCCCTAGTGTTACATCCATATATATATATATATATATAATAAGGTTACATCCATGGTATAAACCCCTTCCATACCTGTGTGTGGCTGCCACCTAGCGTGCGACCACAGGCACTACACCAACAAAACTTATCTCCATGGCAAAGCAAGCATTTGTGCGACTCCAAATATTACTTTAATACAGCAGAAGTGAATGCGTGCTAATTAAAACTGTCAAAAAACAAACAAACGAGAATTTTTCAAAAACACGTGCGTGGGTATGCCTTACGTTGCTTAACATGACTGCTAGGTAAAGTTGCCACTAATTACGTCGTTTTGAGTATAAAGAGGACTATACGCCAGATTCCATTACATTTTTTGGCAAGTTAGTTACCTTCTTCACCGGCAGGAGAGACACACCTCGAAAAACCTTCATTAAATCAATTAAACAATCTTAAGAATACAATGTTCAATACGGGAAATGTTTTGCTGAGTAAAAGGCGAATAAATTCATAACCAGTCAACGTGTAAAATCGGGTTTCTTGGTCCATAATCTTCTCAAACCAGAACAAAGTCAGCTAGCTAGCGTTAACCTTAACGTTAGCTAGCTGCTGTTATTGCGGTCTATAAAAGCAGCACATCTGAACCAGGTGGTGTTATATTATTAATAAGAACAGGTTGGGAGATACATGCCGAATTGAAGAAGGGGGCTAGGTGATTTTGAAAAGTCGAAAGTTCAGTTTTCCTAACGTGCACTGATGCATTCTCGCAGTGATTGCCTTAAACTGACAGTTTAGCTAAAGCGGTTCTGGCGTGGTGTACAAAACAGAACACTACAGGTAGGACTAAAGTCAATTATAGTTTGTACAAGAGTGACTCACTTTTAAGTAAAATAAATCCATCGGCGTGACTTTGGAGTCAAGGTAATCTTCGTAGACTTTAAACTGTGTTACAGAATCGTGGAAACGAGCTGCTGTGCTGTACTCCATCTTCACGTGCTCTGTGTTGTAGAAGGCTGCTATAGCAACCGCAGTACATTTCAATGTGGCCTCATCACAGGAAGCGGAAGTTAATACAATCACGCCCCCACAAATGCAACAATAATACAGGTCCATGACGTTCACATGGGGAAAAACCATATATATATATATATATATTTATATATAGGCTATATATATATATATACACATCTAGTCAAGCCAAGTAAATTCTAGTAATATAGCAATTCACAAATGTGCCTGGAGGGGCTCTACTTGCTTCTGTTTGGTCCACCACAGGTTTATTTTAGACCAAATCTAACTGTCCTGTCAGATAAGATTTTTTTTTCATTAAGTTTAGGTCAGTTTTCCACATGTTCATTTTAGACGTAGACAGCATATAAACTGGACCAACAGATCCTGTTGCTCTGGAGGGAGACCAGTGAAGGCTATTAGAAGAACTTTTCCGGTGATGGCACTGTGCGCAGCCTCCAACCGAGCTTGAAGACGTAAATGTGAGCAACCTGTCTGAAAGTTGTAAGTCTTCTGGTAGCTGTGCCACGAGAAATCTAAATCACTCTCAATCTTGCAGAGACGGAGAGCGTAGGTATATGTAAGGAGATAACAGGCTAATTATTGCTAACTAAAATGCTAGTTAACATTAGTAATTAAACTTAAACAGCTAATGTAAGTCGAAACTGCCTGCAAGCTTCTCCTGTAGCTACTATATGGTAATTTCTCTACTATGTGACAGTAAGTCGCATGGTTATGACACAATCGTTAGCCTATTTTCACAAAAACGTCTGCTACAGAGCCATAGAGGTACAAGGTAATGAAGCCTTTTATACATTGTCGTGTTTCTTTAGAAATAAACAATGGACAAATAGAGTCTTTAAACGCTTCAGATGTAAAGTTATTCGCTGTCAAAGTGATGTCAAAATGAATGGCAGTCAATGGAATGCTAATGGCGGGTGAGCGTTTGGTAGCATCAAAATGGCGCCATAGGAGGTTTGAGTTCTGAAGAGAGGCTTACCCCTTTGATTTTACAGCCACGGAGAGGTCTGCTTTGGAACTGTGAAGACTTCAAGTTTCAGGCGCATAGAAGGGCCAAACTTCCAGTGTGACCTTTTTTTTGCATCTCATGACCCCTCGTGTTCATCTTGTGACCTCCCAGGTAGGTAACCACTGCTGTGGCAGGTTTTTCCAAAAGTGTTTGTGCAGTGTACTTTTAATTTGTAATGGAATCACAGTAGCTCTTCCTTGAGAAGCTAAATCATTGAATTTAACTAATTTAAATTCAAAGTAACTACAGTAGCATCACAGGTGGAAAAAGTCCTCTCTAATACTGTGTGTCTGTATACCTGATAAACTTCCCTGAACTCAATATACACTTCATATTGAGCCTAAACCTGGAATAATGTACAATATGAACAAATGATCCAGTCCCATGATGTCAGTCCCTAAATCCTGGCAAATCTACACTATTTGGCATCTTTCCTGACTGTAAAATACAGAATAAAATGTCAGTGGGAATGATCTCGGTTATACTGTGACTCTTGGCTGTCATATCATCTTTTACCATCATTTTGTTTAATTTTCTCATTCAGCATGACTTTTAATGGCTCTGCAATGACGTCCACGGAAAGTGAGGTAATGATTCAAAAGTTTGCTATGAGGGTGCTTTCATGCAACAGCCATGTAATTTATGGCCAATATGAGCATACGCGGACAGACAAATAAGACAAAAGGAAGTGGAGGCAGATGGCAGGCAGGGTTGTCGGGCAGAGCAGTGGAGATGTACTGTAAGTTGGTTAACGAGGGAACCGGCTCCTTTTAGATCAACTTAAAATAAAGACTGTCACGCAAGCTTCATCTCATTTCTAAGGTCATCGAGTGTTTTCTTACCTAGAAATAAAGACCCACTTCATTATTTAACACCGGTATGAATAATAAACACTTCTGTTGTTCTTATTCTGTGTTGAACAATCTTCTTCATGGTGATTACTCTTTCTCTCTTTCCTCTTCTGACTCATGTTCCCTGCTTTTCTGAAGGACTTTTAACAAAGGATCTAGGTAATTTTTATGCTTTTGCTTATACAGTAGGCTACTAATTATTCTCCTTTTCATACTTACACAGTTTTTTGTCTCAATCCTAGAAAGAGTGACAAATGAATAGGGGAAGACGTGACTTGAGTGAATGCAGGTTCCCCAGGAAAGAAGTCATTTGTAACTGAGGATGTGATTCTGAATGTTTAACCTCTCAGGAAGTGATTACTCCTCCCTGGATTCTAAGGTGAAGAGTTGCTGTGTTGCTGGCCCTCTGCTGATTGGACTTCCCTTAAGCCAATCAATAATTCTTTTGGTGTTAGTTACTCTGACATCTAATCCTGAATCCCCGAATCCTGAGACATTGAAAATGAATTAGAAACATCCCTTTTCTTTTATCGCCACTGGGTTCTTGTAAATCACACCACAAATAAAATGTTAATATAATAACCATCTTTAAACTTGTTCCACAGCTGTACATACACAATCTTTTAAAATGTTGTTGAAGCAGTTTTGGCCAAATATTTTTTGGCCAAATTAACTATTTTGACCGCATTTTGTGCTTTTGTAATGCACCAAATATGCTTCTAATGCTGATACAATCTAAAAGTAAATAGTGTTTGGTATTGCACTGATAGTATGTGTTTGTGGTGAGCACCAGGAGTATTTTCAGACAGTCTGATGTCACTTTTCAGTGGTTTGTGTGTGCATTGTGACTAAAATCTACAGTAAGCCAATATAATTAAAGTGCATCATGTATTTAATAAATAGCTTATGTCTCCAGTACTATTTGATAAATAAATTATTATTTTACAAAAATGTTTTCTGAACTTCAAAGGTTTTCAGTTCTTTGATGGATAATGAAATACAATTCAAGAAGTGATTTGGGATTTGGTTCCATAGATTCGGGACATAATCAAAACGTCTGCAGCAGATGCCGAGATATTCTGACTGTTAGTCCCTAGTGTGGGTGACTGACCTCTGACCTCCTCATGGAAGAGACATTGTGACACAAAATGTTAATTAGGCTAAATGTTGAATCATTAGTGTCAGGGTAAGAGCAATCCCACATGTTCATATCTAAAACAAGGTGAAGAATGCTGGACAGTAATCAGCGCTCAGACCTCTTTTAGACTAAAGTGAATTTGGAGGATTTGGAGAACATCAGCCAACACACAGACACACACAGACACACACACACACACACACACACACACACACACACACACACACACACACACACACACACACACACAAACACAGACTCACATCTTTCATTAGTTGACCACTGTGATGCTAGACTCTTCTCCTGTTCTTTGGGATTTTAATTAGATATAATAAAAAAAAAATTCATATTCAGCAGCTTGCAAAAAGATTAAAACTTAAACTAGTGTTTTATTTCATAATCAAATCCTGCCATTCGGTCAAATCTAGAAAGAGGCTGGTTGCTGCCACTTTTATGTCTATACTTGACTATGGTAATGTTTTATACATGCGTGCTTCGTCTCAAAGTGTACATGCACTGGACACTGTATCCCATGGATCTCTGAGGTTCATCACTGGTTTTAAAGCCCTCACTCAGCATTGTGAACTGTATGAACGTGTTGGATGGCCTTCTCTATCAACACAGAGACGGCATATCTTCATAAGGCTATTTTAGGTCTAGTACTTCCATCCTACCTTCTGACCTGCAGTATATCAGTGTAAATAGTATCGGGACTTACCATCTTCGTTTCTAGGATCTTTTCCTTCTGTCTGTTCCAAAGGTTAGAACTAAGCTGGGGGAAAAGGCGTTTACGTTTGCTGCTCCCTCTACATGGAACAAGTTACAGAAATCCACGAAACTTAATGAGCTGGTCTCATTAGTCGCTTTTAAGAGGATGCTGATTGACTTGGAGGCAGCCACATCTGGCTGTAGATGTTTTGCCTGATGTGTTTAGGATTGTGGTTGACTTTGAGGGATTTGCTGTTTCAGTTGTTGTGTGTTTTTAGTGTTTTTGTGTATTTTGTGTGTGGTTGTACTGCTGCCTGTCTTGGCCAGGACACTCTTGAAAAAAGAGATTTTTAATCTCAATGAGTCTCTTACTGGTTAAATAAAGGTAAATAAATAAAAATACAAAACAATGCTCACATATTTCAGCACAAATGTAACACTTCTAACCTGCATTGCAATTAAGCATTGATTGAAATAGGGTTGTCTCTTAAAACTTATAAATACACCAGAAGCTCCCTGAATGCTCAAATCAGCAGATTTGGCATCGTAAAAGTGCAGCTTGCTGAATTTTTGGGGTAACACTTCATGGAATAATATTTCACTGAAATTGTACGATGTACAATTTTTCCATATACATAATACATAATACATAGGATGATCCACTGTTATATTTATTTATTAATAGTCATATTACATAAAAACTCTTCTTCATACATAAGTTTTTATAAAAAAAAACCAATTCTGGTAGAAAATATATTTCTTTGGGATGTGATTGAAGACCACACAACATGATGACATCACAGAGATCATTAAAAAACAGTGGGGCCCTAGAGCATGGGGTAACACTTGGCCACAGTATATCTTTCCCCTGTATTAACCTGTGTATTAACCTTATAATAGAAGCATTTGACACTATTTAGATATTAGGTCACCAACACGGTTTTGTTTTTCATTTTTTAAACTTTTTTTCTGGTAGGGTACTATAGGTAAATTTCTTTTCTTTTTTATTCCCCTCTTCTCTTATGAACTGGTACTTGTGTCCCATGTGTCTCATTTTGCATATGTTTTGGCAGATATGGTTCAAGATGCAGATTAACAACATTATTTTTAATGTTTTAATAACACATTTAGATTATAATGCAGCCTTGATAGATGTCTGTGCACAAAGTATAGAGTTATGCACAGACTCAAAACTAAGACCCGCACCTGGGCCATACACGCATCTTGAAGAACTGCCTTAAATGGCAATGACTGCACTGCCAAATTTGAGACTTGAACCCAACCTAAGACCCAGAGCTATATTTTTACTTTATATCATCCATTTCTGAGGGTTAGCTCGCCAGGCTAATGAAGCACATTGGATACACAATTGGCATTGCATATACTTGCAACACATGGCACACACGGGAGCAGATTATTAGCACAGTCAGACAGAGAAAGACAGAAATATTGTAATAAATTACATTTGAAAGTGACCAGACCGGATTTCAGTTCAAGCATGTCGCTTTACACAACAATACAGCCTGAAAATGAACCCATTGCTTGGTTGCTTGCAATCTTAACCACATCTGTAAATCACTTTGGGTTACACTGTTGAATAAGTTTGAGTGTAAAAAATAAAACTGCATAAATATATAAGAAAATCCACCATATCCATAACCCTAAACAACATTTGTTATTCACAATTCTCATGATTGCAATGTAAATACATTTTGAACTCTTTGTTGTTACAGGCTTATTAGAAAACTTGAAACATTTTCCCTAACACACAGGTTCTGACAGTACCATGTGATTAAAGTAGTTTGACAGATTGGCCATTTGAATTTCTTTGAAAAATGCACCCCAAGCTCAAGTAATCCAAACAATTAAATTAAAGACATCATTTCATTTATAGTTCAGGCTCTTGGGGAGGCCCAACCGGGCCTTCCTCCCCAGAGATGTCTGTATGTTCGTATACATGGCCATTCCACGGCTGTTTGCCATCTGA
Source organism: Perca fluviatilis (assembly GCF_010015445.1). Taxonomy (NCBI): domain Eukaryota; kingdom Metazoa; phylum Chordata; class Actinopteri; order Perciformes; family Percidae; genus Perca; species Perca fluviatilis. Next base: position 33,435,539 of record NC_053117.1, read on the forward strand.
TACACCTACTGCTTGAACCTTCCCCAAAACAAGTGACTGCTCTTTCTCGGCATCTTTATCCCTGCAGTGACGGCGGTGCGTGCTACTCCTGGGGGGAATGCCATGAGGTCATGACTCTGGATTTTTCAGGGGGACAGCCGGTTACTGAAGTGATAGTTTTGATGGACAGTTTTCTCCTTGATCCCTCACAGCTGTCCAGGAGGAGGAGGGGAGTGTCCAGAGAACCAGTCCTCGATTTCATGTTGATTCTCACAAATCTGGTGTTAGGAAAGGGACAGTTGGTCGCTGTGTATGTTTAGGCAGGAGATATGTTTGAAGCACTTTTCAAACCAGGTTGGAGATCGCTTTCCATGTGTCAGTGTAATTATTTTTCAGTGTTTAAAGCAAAAATCCATAACCTATATTTTGTTTACGTATCATGTTTTTGTCATCTGCGTGGTGGAGTGGATTGTCAGATGTTAAAACATTGTTAAACTTGAGGTGTGTGTCATCCCATTATACTTTGGAGTATCATTTCAATACTTTAGGGACTGTACAAAAACGTTTCACTTTAAAAAAATGCAAACGCATTCCCAGCAGTATCAGTAATATCTCGTTAGACCGTCCCAAGTTAGAAAATAAAGTTGTGTCTATATTAGCTTCTTATTGATTATAATGAGGAAAATAAAGCCCTGATGCAAAGACATGGTTGTTGTCTTCTGCAAATTGCAAAACGCACATTACTTATTATTCATTATTATTTTGATATTACAAAAATAAATATCACAAACAAATTAGATAGAATAGAATTTGCATCTAGGGTGAGACAAAAATAACAAAATACCCTCTCCTGCTATTCCATAACATTCAGGCAAGTCTCACTTAAGCAAGAAGAACAAATATACATATCCTTTTTCTAGTCCACACATAACTATAATTATTTTTGTACAGTCCCTTAACAACTAACAAATAATGGAGGACATTATATGGTCAGTTGACGACATTTTCACTCAGCTAGCAAGATAGTAAAACAATGTGGACGACTTTTCCATCTTTGATGTACTATACAAAAAAAAAGGTCAAGTACGTCTGCCCAAGAATATTCATAAAGATATAAATTTCAGCTTTAACAGCATCTGATTATAAAAGGACATTTTCTCAAGCAGGGGCACTGCTCAAATTCACCATGTACACACACGATAACATTAGAGAGAAGCTCAACAGTTGTACCTGACAGCCCTTTGAGGTTTTTCACACACTTCATAGATACCCGGAATGCTTTGAAAGTCGTAAATGACCACTGTCAGTTTTTTTAGGGCACGTCGATGACTTATACTGTATGTCCAACATCTATGAGCCTTGTATCCTTCCGATACAGCCAAACCCTATATGACATCTATCCAAACCGGTACTTGGGCCAGTACTTGACTTGCGTACGTCTCGCTGCTGTTCCTGCATGGACCGCCTTCGCCAGAGGAGGTTTGGGCGGTGGAGGCGGGGGGGTTTTCCTCCTCTCTTTGCTCCTGTCTGTGATGGTGAAGCCTCGCTCGCTGTTGTCGTGCAGGCTGACCCTGGGCAAGAAGTGAGTGGAGACATGCTGGGATTTGACCCGCGGGCTGGAGCCCATTTTAGCTTTCCCTCTCTTATTGAGGGCCACGAACCACTCGCGACCAGTCCTGTGGTTCCTGTAGATTACTGAGGCGTAAGTGTTGTAGCTGTTCTCCTGGAAACGTTCCCTGAACTTACAGTCCTCTGTGAACCACTCCTGCAAAATAAGGGAAATATATGGCATTAAGAGTTACTTATTGCCTTTCTTCTCTTGGCTTTAATCTTAAGGGACTCCGTCAGATCCCAATTAGTTTAGATCATCACTGAGACTATTTGTGATTAACATTTGATTAAAAAACCTTTAAATCTTCTAAATTTGTAAAGTGTTCCACATGTTCCACATGCTCCTGGTAGCCTACTGGATCTGTCCACATGTAAACACAGCTCAGCTGCAGAACATGTGGCAACTCTGTTTGCATACTACCATGTAACCTAACCCTGTGTTTCTCTTGTTAGCTGCTGCTAAGATGATTGTCTTTAAATGGGGGAAAGAAAAAGTAATGGTTCCTATTTCTTTACAAGAAAGCTTCCACCAACAAGCTCCATGCCAGATTTTCCCCACTGATTAAATTTTATTTCCTTGTTAATCCTGTTCTGACACAAAGGCACACACATACTCATACACATATGCTGTGAGAAACGTTTGTGATCTTCTGGGTAAAAATAATAATAATAATACAACAATAATAATAATAATAATAAAATTACTACTACTACTACTACTACTACTACTACTACAAAAAAAAAAAAAAATAATAATAATACTAATAATAATTTTATTTATATAGCACCTTTAAGTGCTTTGACAGACAAGCAAGGCAAAAGAGGTCAGTAACATAACAGACAGCTAAACAGTGGGGCCGAAAAGTGCAAAACAAGGTAATGAGAAGACTAAATATGCATATACAGTATATATAGAATAGAGATCAATAGTAATAACAGATACAGATCAAAATGAACAATAAAATGAGACAATAAAAAGGGAATAAAAAGGAGAGTTAAAAGAGACATCTGTAAGCTGTCCTTCCTGTGTTTCTTTCCTCTGAGAAAATGAGCAGGAGGCACACAATGTCCTAGTAGTTATGCCCTTTGTTTCTTTTTAGAATAGCAATTAATTCAGGTGATTGTATAATACAGTGTACAAGTCAGAGACTGTGTGCCTAAATCTCCTGTCAAATTTGAGGTGGACCATAGCGCATCTGCATAAGAGACAACTTTGTTTCGCTATGGTGAAACACTTTTTCCAATTCAACTGAATGGAAAATTATGCAGAAAAAAATAAATTATGTCTTCTCACACAATAGCTGATCAGGGAGGGCTAAATGAGAACGAAAAGGGAGGCTAATGTTAACCCTGTTGCTGTATGTAATGACCAAAATGGAAGGGGAAAACAAAGGTTCTTGAATTTCTGCTGGATCATGTTTTTATACTATAAATACAACAGAATTCAGAATGGGAAAAACGTCAACCACTCTATTATCTCAACCTGTAATTGCTCCATGCACAGCCCCATCGCTGTTCAACATAATATGGTCTGATTGGGATCTGATTGGCTTAGCTGCTGTAAAACTGACACCGCTCCAAAATCACAGAAGATTTCTCTTTCATATTGGGGGTGGCTTTCAAAGTCATCTAAATGACTTCCATTATCACAGAGATGCTTTGACTGACAGCAGCAGAGCCTCCTTTGTACTGGTGAAAACCTCACCATGGCCTGTGTCTCAACTTCAACCTTGAAGAACCTCAAAATCTCAATTTGATTATTCAGGAGAAGTTCTGGGAAAATCTCTCCAAAGCGATACTATAAGAAGAAATAAGCATATTTCATGTATCAATTTCCCCAAACTTAATTTTTTTTAGATTTTAGGCCTTTATTTGATAGGACAGCTTATATATGAGGAGAGAGCGAGGGGAAATGACATGCAGCAAAGCTCGATGGTGTTTTTTGCCCCCAACTGCTCCTTCCAGGCAGCGCTGCGACCGCTGCCTTCAAGGCACCTAACCCTAACCTTAACCTTAACCCTAACCCTAACCACAACCAGTGCTTCCCAGCGGTGCCTGTTTGGGGGCAAAACACACAGATAAACTGAAGCAAAGGGCCGTAGGTCAGAACTGAACCTGCAGCTGCTGTGGCTACATAATAAATAATAATTTATACTTAATTAATCCCACAAGGGAAATTACAATGTGTTCACTCTGTTGTTATTATTATACACATTGGCCTGAATTACACACACATGCTCAGTACCTATACATGCACTAATGGAGAGATGTCAGAGTGAGGGGGCACCCCGAGCAGTTTGGGGTTCAGGGACCTTGCTCAAGAGCACCTTGACAGTGCAAGGTGAACTGGCACCTCTCCAGCTACCATTCCACCACCATATTGGTCCGTATGGGGACTTGAATCAGAAACCCTCCGGTTCCCAACCCGGCTCCCTACTGACTGAGCTACTGCCACCCCACATGGGGCACGCTCTACCAGGTGCCCCCAAACTATGGTTTCTGCCTCAGGTTGAATAATGTATTTTTATCTGACCCACTGTTCATGCTCCCCACATCCCTTATGGTGGTCTAAACTGTAATTAGACTGAAATGATTCCGGTCATAGGTTGAACAACACATACCAAACTGAAATAAGTTGTGTACCAAACAAAAGTTCCTATAGCAAAATGTTCAGAACAATGTACTATTACATGCTTAGCAAAAATGTAAAGACAACATATTAACCTCTGCTACACCACATTTCAGAAACGGCTATGCAGATATTCATTGAATGTTCCCATTTTGTGACTAAAAATATCTTGGGTGGGAAACTCTGACATGTACCCAGGGATGCCTGCTTTCTTGCTGCAGTATGACTTCCTTGTATAACATTCTGAAATAAAACAAACTGTTCTGCTTTGCTGAAGAGTGCAGCATAGCAGAAAATGATGCCATTACAGCGTTTGGTAAACATGCCAGTCACAAGAGAGTGCGCTGCGGCAGAATAGTACAAACCTTTAAGTTATTCAAAGTGACCGACTGTTCCTGTTGGCTGTTGTTTTTAAATATGATTACAAAATTGAACAGAACTCCCGAGTCACTGCTATGGGTGGATTGCAATGATTTGACAGAACGCTACATTTGAGCAACAAACCAGCTCTGGTACCAGTCAGGGAATTACACATCTGGAAACAAATCCATTGGAGCATGTATGAATGTACTCTCACACACAGTCACATATGCAGACACATACACACACACACACACACACACACACACACACACACACACACACACACACACACACACACACACACACACACACACACACACACACACACACACACACACACACACACATACCAGGAAAAAGCTTTGGCCCCTGTTGTGTTTCATAGGATTTAATGGCTGCGGCCAGATTCCAGAGATCTTATTGTTAAAATCATAATGCTTGTACAGCTGTTTAACCTGGCTCTTGCCCTGCTGGATTGGTCACACTCTTTTAAAGGGACCTTTCCCATGATCCTGGGTGTTAGCTGTAGGCTACTGAGGGCAGAGGTGGAAAGTTACAGATTTCCTCTACCCAAATGATATTTCTTAACAAATGTACCCTTTTCATTATTACCACTACTACAGACTGATACGGTACCATGTTATTTTTAATTCCACTGAAATCTGGAACAAACTGAACTAAAGCCACACTTTAACTTGATTCTGATGTGCACAAACTTTAGGGACTGGGTTTGTAACCAGTGGTGGAAGAAGTATTCAGATCCTTTACTTAAGTTAAAGTACAAATACCACACTGTAAAATACTCCGTTTACAAGTAAAAGTCCTGCATTGAAAATGTTACATAAGTAAAAGTATGTAAATATCATCAGGAAAATGTACTTAAAGTATTAGAAGTAAAAGTACTCATTGCAGAAAGATCCTCACATTTTAGAAACAGGAAACAATTAAAACAGTTCTGTCGATCAACTAATTGTATAATCTGCTAATCATTTCAGCTGTACTTGTAGGCCGTTATATTAATAAGTAGTTTAATTTATTATAAACATCGTATTTTATAAACCAATGTGCGTTTTGTGTGCACAAATCTTAATTTGTAAAGTAACTAGATATATATATATATAATTATTGGAGTGGAGTAAAAAGTACAATAATTCCCTCTGAGATGTAGTGGAGTAGAAGTAGAGAGGAAATGAAAATACTCAAGTCAAGTACAATTACCTCAAATTTGTACTTAAGTACAGTACTTGAGTAAATGCACTTACATTCCACCACTGTTTAAAACTAACACTAACACTTAACAGTCTAACATGAGACTTTTAGCTATGACATGATTGAAAGATATGCCAATGAATGAACAACACTGCTAACATGCTTCTGTTAGGTAGACCATGTCTACCATTCTCACAATGTTAGTTTAGCCTGTTAGCATCCTTACCTTTGCTGAATAGTAAAGGGGAGGCTGATGAGAATGCCATTAGTTCTGTGGGTATTTGGTCATAAACCAAACTATTGGACAGATTAAATGTTGACATGGGGGGACGCTAGATGACGAGTCAGCGGATCATCCCCAAGTTATTGTATTTCATCCAGAGGGGGGACATGAATATGTGTACCAAATGTCAATGAAATCCATCGTCTAGTTGTGGCGGCATTTCACTCAAAACCACAAATGTCAACCTGCTGGTGGTACCAAAGAAAAAGTCATGGGAAGATTAAATTAGGTTGCAATGCCTGGGAACCTTGAATGTGTGCACCAAATCGTGTTTCTATCTATCAAGTAGATATTGAGATATTTCCCAGGATAAGTGGAAACATTGACCTGTTGGTGGCACTAAAGTCAACGTCAGTATCTATCCTCTGGGGACAATGAATGTCTGTATCAGATTTCATCGCAATCCTTTAAATATTTGTTGAGATATGCCACTTCAAACCAGAAAATGTCAACAGATAATACACTGTAGTCTGCTAGGACCATATTATTCTTAATCTTATATGTACGTTCATAAAAAGTGTCTTCAGTATAATACATCATAGATAGAAAAGAAACTGTATATGAGAAATATCTAAAAGAAAATTACAAAAATAAAAAACATGACTTCAATCAAGTGGTTGCATTTCTGTCTCTCTCTCTGTCTCTCTCTCTGTCTCTCTCTCTCTCTCTCTCTCTCTCTCTCTCTTTCCCTCTCCAAAATTCTCTCCCTCGCCCTGTCACTGTTTTTTCAACAAATGAAAGGTGACCCTTTCACCTTTCTAAAGATTATGTTTGTGAAGGCTTGCTGAGTAGGTCATGCAAAGCAATGTGCATCTGTCTCCACGCACATTATTCAGCCAATAAATTGCCACTGTGAAAACATCTAAATATTAGATATGAAAGACGATGCAACAAGATAAGGTTTAGGGTGTTATCCGACACCCCGACGTGAGGCCCGAGCCTGTCTGCGGCCTCCGAGGTTTACATCCACCCCACATCATCAAGGCGGTTAAATAGCACAGTGCAGCTGTAGACACAGATTGCAGTTTTAGTTATACAAATATTTCTCTGAGGCAGAGCTGCTCCGGAGGCAAAAATAAGCTCCGACTGTAGACAGGGAACTCTCTCAGAGTGCAAGGTATCTACAGTAAGAAGTAAAGCTGCAGAGAAAGAGCTCTGATTAAATGATCAAACTTAAATTTACTGCACATAAAACTGTAATTCATATAACAAATATAAAATGTCTGAAAGCCTGGTATCACTTTCTAGAGGCTACACAATATGGCACATACCATTTTATTTTTAACAAAAAATCTTAACTCAAGGACCACTTGCAAACTTTATGCTGAGCTTTCAACCAGTCTTCCTAAGCGAATGGAGTTAGTTGTCATGGAGCAAGAAAGTCAAAAGTTCCACAAAGATCAAGTAACTGAGCAATTCTGACACTGACAATCACAGCAATCTCAAACCAAAGATAACAGAAAACAAGGTTCACTGCCATGAAGCTGTGAGCAAGACTCCCCCATGCTGAGGATCAGTAGCCTATTAGTTCCTTTTTAACACTGTGGAGAGAGAAAAAGTCACAATTATAAATCTGTCTGCTACTTCAGCACCACAGTTAGGCTGCTGATATTTCCGAGCCATGGTCGGGGCCATAGATTCTAACTTGCAGAAACCTCAGTCAGATAAAGGATTAATGAGTCAGGCAGACTAGACTAACATGTGTAAACTAAACAACCCCTCTGCCCCTGCACTCTCTCTGCTACAAGGGGATGGAGAGGGGGAACAGCAAGTTAACAAGGGGCATGCATTTCGGTCATTTTGCAAACTCTTTCAAATCGCCTACTGCTGACATGCTCTTGAACAAGGCAGCTGCAGCTGTAATGATCTTTAAGTTAACTTGCCCTTTGATTATGAGGATACATAATGATTTATGCTAGTGGAAGACTTTCAGCAAATGCATTGTCTTTTCTTGACTCAAGAGCTCATCTCAATATTAATAACCCCCCTGTCCCCCGTCCCTTAATACTGGAACCTGTGAACGGCATCAACTTCCACCTCATGACAACAAAACTAGCCACAAACAACAGATGATTCACCTTGCTGGGGCAGAAGGAGTAGATGTGGAAAGTTTGGAACAGGAGATGAAGGGGCAGATGAGACCGGATTGCAGACATGAGTTCGCTGAGTCAGACTGTGGCTATGCATGACAAACTTCCAGCAGATCAAAAATGATGATCAGGTTTTAGTTTGAGGCAATACCCCGCAGTGTGCTGTTTTGCTTTGTCACAATAATCTTTTTATTATCCACGTCTGCCCAGTTTCGGTTTATATTTAAATCTTGTTTGGTGTGTGCTTTATATAAGCTGGAATGGCAACTGAATATGTATCTGCTGGTGGACAGCTCACAGTCGCATTAGTGAGTTTCTAGAAAGCTGTGGCTGAGAATGCACTTTGATGAAAGACACCACATCACTCCCCGCTGACAGGGTTTCATGAAACAATACCGGGAGCTGAGGGGGCATACATTGCCGTTATTCAGCATGCTAACCCACAGCAGCTCACAGACTCTCCGGCTCTCTGATTGTTGCTTGCCTGGCTTATTGTTTACTCCGCATATTGATCTTTACTTAGTGGCTCACTCCTCTGTATATTATCAGCCGTCCCAGACAGGACTTAATCTGCTCTTCCCATTAACACATGCTAATAGGGAGCCGCTTCTATCTAAACGCCTGCCAAGGCTCCCACAGATGACTCAGTCAGTGTGGCCGGCTGCTGGCTGACTGTCCGGCCGGTCGGCCTGCTTACAGCAGCGAGGCCAAGCTGCTGTGTGCAGATTTGGGCTTACTGTGTGTTTGGGGGGATTTGAAAGTCTTCGTAACTGTGGCTAAAGATTACAGCAGTATGCCAAGATATGCTGATGTCAGATCCGGGGATTTTGTTATGCAGCGCAGATGCAACGTTGCACAAACTAATATATAAGAGAAATATAGCTGCACTAGGCAATGTTTTGATGGAGAAATACACCCGTTTAATGAGTCCAAAAGAAGCCGGGCTGCAGCAAAGAGGCGCACCATCTGAGCTGCGAATGAGAAGCAGATTTACAGTATTTGGCCTAATTAAATTCTGGTGCCAGGTATGGACAATGGCAGGATGTTTGCTCAGAACACAAGAAATGGTTCGCCAAAATCAACAGCAAACAATATGAAAGTTCGAGCAAGGAAATTCTCAGTCTGCCATTGTTGACATTTGTACGTTCATTTAAAAAAAGTTAGTTCAGAGAGTTTATCGGTGTTTTAGGGTTAGGGTTAGGGTTAAGGTTAAGGTTAGGGTTAGGCGCCTTGAAGGAAGCTGTTGCAGCGCTGCCTGGAAGGAACAGTTGGGGGCAAAAAACACCATCTAGCGTTCAGAGATGCGAGTGCTCTAATAATCAATATTTTTATAATTGACAATGAACGTGTACATGGGCAATTTTAGACCCTTTTTAGGGGGGCTCAAAACAGGTTTAATATCCTGTGTGTCTGTTGCCGATGCTATGCACCTTTAACCCAGTCAAGGAAAGGGTTAACAGAAATGTAGTTTTGGCCAATCGCAAATGGTTGTGGGAGACTCCCGCCTTTGGCAGCGTTTCTATCTAATCTGTCAGAGGGAGAGCAGGAGACGGTTGTGAAGTTTAACGTTGGTATTCCCCAGAGAACAAATTGGTAATTTCATGGCGCAGATTAGAACCCAAATTGAAACATAAGCAATTAAAATTGCTGAATGTTAGAACATTGTGTCAAATTGGTCGTTATTACTGTGACTTATAAAGTGTCAGGTTTAGTTCCATCATAGTGTTAATAATGTCAAAAACATTAGCTGACGTTGTTGTTCAGTAGCTAGCTCAGAGATTATCGGCTAATGAAATTACTGATTTAGCAGGGAGGGGTTAACACTTTTGCAAGGCACTGTATCCGTGTCACATTCTCATTAGGGGCTGAGCCCCCCTTAAGGTCTGATCCTAGAATCGCCCCTGAACATGTATATTGAAAATTTCACGCAACTTAGTTCTATGGAGCCTTTCAGCCTCTTTTAGCTCATTGTTTTGGTTTTACAGCATAATTACTGCTCGGTTCAGTCTCATTAACTCTGTTTCCCGCAGCAGCAGCAGCAGTAGCAGTATGCAGCTTTTCTCAGCAAACAATTAGGCAGGCAGTTTGTGGAGACCAAAAAATATTTGGACTTACACAAACACGACTCCAGTGGGATGATAATGTTGCTTTGCGTCTGCCGGATGTGGAAATAAGCAAATGTTTGCTAACTTAATAAGGTGGTAATAAGTCAAGATATGTGTCTGATACACACATCGTAGTGAAAAGTAGAACTACTGCAATCTTGTAATGGGTAACGAAAACACCAAGTCACTTTTTTATTCTTTTTTTTTATCATTTCTACATGCACTTTAATGTTTTAATTTGTTTTTTTAATTGTTTTTAACTGCTCTTTAATGTTTTATGTAGAGCACTTTGAATTGCCCTGTTGCTGAAATGTGCTATACAAATAAAGCTGCCTTGCCTTGCCTTGCCTTGATAGGTTTTGCAGTGTTGTTTGCAACAATCAGCTATGGCAGCTTTAAATGAATCTTCAGCGTTAACTTAATGGTGAGAATGTAAATATTAGCAAGATGCCATCACTTTTAGAAATCCAAACTCATCATTGCTAATTAAACAGAGACATTCCTTCCATATGATTGGACAATAACATTGCAATCAACACTTGTTAAGTACACATAAGTGTCACTTGGAAATAACATGCACAGTAGTAACCCTGCACAGTCAGCAGTATGTATGCACTGAGGGTGAGTTTAAGAGTTCAGGGTGACAAACAGAAGCAGTTTGGGAAGTGCGTGGGATACTTACAGTGGCGTAGAGCCGTCCTCTTTTATTCATGGCCAGGAATCTGTTACTGTAGACCCCTTTGATACCGATGACCCCCTGAGAAACTGCAAAGAGCTCCAGGACACCTGGGAGGACAAACAACATGCTCTGATGATTGATGGATGACAGAGTGTATTTTTACTCCTCTTGTTGTTTTCTGCATCTTGTCGCACCTCTGCGGCCCTGTGGACGTGATCTGCTCTGCTGTCCTTTCAGCTCAGGTATCCAGCTCAGCTGCACTGATCTTGATCTTACATTATGTTCATTCAGATCACTAGAGTATAAATTAACAGGGCAATGACTAATTTGTATCTCCATTAACCTTCTCTGACAACAAGAGTGAATGGCAACAAACAATGGCTAGCAAATTAGCAACGATCTTCAAGGAACACACAGTAAGTAAGTAATTAGTACATCTCCATGCTGAGTTACATTCAGCTTTTATGGCATTTTTGGCTCAAATGCCACTTGCATACTCATAGTGACATCCTCCAGAGTTAAAAAGTTGAAGATGGCAGTTTCCTGCTGTGTTGATGTTATATTTACTCATTGGGTTTGGTCGTTGTTTTATCACTGTTGATGAATAAAAAACAAAGCAAGCTCATGCAATGCAATAGAACACTGCAGCGGTGATGAAAGAGCTGAGGGTACACATTATGTGGCTGTTGTCTTTTGCTTTAAAACACAGAAGATCCTGGGACGGTCTGCATCGTGCACAAATACTTTTACATGCATCGCTTGCCGGTAATGTTGTCTGCAAGCACACACGTGTCGGTGGTTAACTTGACACTGCTTGTGGGACTAACAGTAGCGGTCTGGAGTTCACAGAGCCAGGATCACCACCTGAGGTTCACCAGGTTGAACCGCAAACTGGCTGGTCAGTGTTATTAGCCGTAAGCGACTACAAGGCTGATCTTTAGCAAGGCCCCTAAACCCCAGATGCTTTAAAGACTGATTAGTGGGCAAAGGTTGGGCAGAATATCACAAATAACACTACTCCTACAAAGTGTAATTCATGTGGAGATAATTTGCAATAGGCATTTGGCAACATTTGCTGCCAGAGCAAGAAGTCAAGTGACGTTTATATATGGCAGAGCAAAGTGAAAGTGTGGTTATGGAGATGGAGCGGTGTACAAAGTGTTTGGCATTTACATCAGAGACATGAGTTTGCGTCTTGTTTCATAAAACAAATCAGTGTTGCCATTTTCTTTTTTCTATTGTTATTTTTTCTTTAATTTTAACCAAAACCACTAACATCCACAACTTTAACCCAGTTGCCTAACCTGAATGCTTCCTTAATCATGTTTTTTAGTTGCCTAAGGCAGATGCTGTGTGAGAGCAATCAGAATGAACATTTTGTAGATGTGTCCAGTAAACAGTCTGCCTTTTTATGATAATGAAAATATAATCTGGGCATCAGTGCTTTTCTCCATAACATATTTTTTCTAAAATGCATATGAACATAATTCCTGTAATGTGGTGTTCTGCCCTAAGCTGCTGTCAGTTCCAGTGAGTGCCAGGAAATGTAGAATAGTGGGTTGCGCCAATGTGGGCTCTTTTGAAACAACATTTGGGCCTTTGTGGGACACTCAAACTGTCCCACAAAGGCCAGACTGATGAAAATTTTTTGTCACTTAGTTGTTCTTGCATGCAGATTAACACTGCACTAGTTCAAAGAAATGGCCACAGATTGGTTTATTGAAACAATATTGTCAAACCTCTACATCCATCTGACTTCTGTACAAGGTCAGTCAAGTATCCCATAATAAATGAAAAGTCAAAATAAAAGGTGTTATCCCTGATTAATATTGTCTCTGCAGTAACTGATCTGTGTATTAACTGCTATCTGACGTAGTCTGTGAGGCAGTGATATGACATGTAATGCAGTGTGATGGTAAAATAATCTTCATATTACAAATCTAAGACGTTCAGTCTCCTGCTCGTCTCCAGCGCTGTCATGCAGGATTCAAAACCACATGGCTGTCGTGTTGAAATCCATGTAACCTGACAACTCTTCTAAAGGGGACCATGAAATGGAGGCACAAGTGCACTTTCACGGTGAGCTATACGGCTGTTTCGTCAGCGGAGGAATGATGAGGGATCTGATGGTGCAGTAAAAACTAAAAAAATCTGATTTATGACTTTATTCTTCTGGCCTGAATGACACAGGACGAGATTCACATTTAGGGCGGTCCAAGCTTTGGCATTTGAAAACTGCTGCTGTAACAATGTATTTTAAGTTTTACATTAGTGTTTCTAGTCAAACCTCATGCTAACAGACCTAATATGCTTTGTTCTGCCTGCAGCTGAAAGCTGGTGTGTGCTGGGTAATATTTGCTGTTCATATGCATCTGAGTTTGTGGAGCAGTTTTGAGTGTTGAGTCTTATTTTCTATTTCAGTTCAGACATAATTTTTTCAAACTGAGGAAAATCGTTTTTTCTCCAAACATCTTGTGAAATCTTGATGTAAGTCATCTTCCTTATTTTAAGACGCTTGTTGTGAGACAAATCTCAAAACTGATGGATTTGGACATCATACAAGAGGAAAAGATCTTGCTACACTTACATTTTTTTTTATCTCTTAGTTATGCACAAGTTATATATTGTTATTTGGGTTCTTTAAACTTTTGATTATCAACTTAAAAAATCCAAGATTAGGGCTTTGCTGCTTAAATTATTGGACCCTTTAGAAATACATTGAATTAATCTGGACACTATGACCTTGCTTATACTGTATCAGCCTCCTGCACCACTGCAAAGTAACTCAATGTAGTTTTTAATTTCAAAAAATCTTTCCACAGAGCTTAAACTTAAAATTGCTCTTTATTTCTTTTTTCAAAAGTCAAATCGTTGAATATGCATCCACAGCAAACGATATTTTCCCTAGTTGTAAAGGTAAACAGTTTCAAGATTCAGTAGATAATAAAAGTCTGATTTGCAGTGTATGGAGTAACGTTGTTGTGATGACAATCGTGCTGATTGGCAATCCGACACATCCTGGTGTCTCACTGCTGCACCTGTTACTTCCACAAATAGTCTACCTGCCAACATCCCGGAGAGACACAAACAAGGCTCGTCAACCAGATGCCCGCTGCTCAGATATTTCACAGGGTCAGGCAGCCTAAGTTTAGGTGCGCGGTCCTTACACACTTCCTGTGTAAATCATTATTGTTAGAACGTCTAGGGATGACATCTAAAATAGATACAACTGCAAACAGAAGGGAATCAATTAGAACGAATGCAGGAATGTAGATCCTAGTGCGCATTCTCAGCGGGACGCACAGGATTCATCTGCGCGGCAGACGTTTATAATTTAGAAGTCAGTGTGAAGACCGGAGTGAATGACTTACTCAGCTGGTTGGGTTCATGGCTGCCGTTGACTCTGCCGTCGGGATGAATCTGGAGATGGAAGCCGATGCCAACCCTACAGTAGAGCCTGCAAGTCCTGCGTCCAGAGCGGATCCCCTCCTCCAGAAGTTGGCGCTCCAAAGAAACGTGCTCTGCTCCGGCGGCGGCGCAAATCAAGTGAGCGACGGTCAGAAGGTAAAGAGGAACATTCATTCTTCCAAAAAGCAGACACTCGCTAGGCCACTTCTAGCATTGTTGGTGTCGCTCCTGAGGTTTGGCCACCACAAACCGTGCGCACACACGCATGCAGCGCTCCTGGGCATTACCCCGGCTGCAGTAGCTGGAGTTGTTCTGCTGGCACGGGGATATTTATAACGCCAATGATCTCACTACTCGATGCATGCCTGAGCTCTAAAGGACGCTCTTTCATCCAGATTTTGTCGCCGAGATGCCACTCCTGCTCAGCACCGATCCACAGCAGCGGGGCGTGAAGTAAACGCGACTGACACCGCACATTTTCCAAGGAACAGTCCGCGCCAGGACGCACTAACCGCGGCATTTTACGCACAGGGAGACATCGTATTAATAGATCGAGGGCGCGAATAATTCACACATGAAAAGACATAAAACGACTCTTCTGACGGCGCTTCTTCCCATTTAAGAAGAGTTGAACCGAAATAATGACACGTTAATCTCAGGAGGGAGGACGGTGGGGTTCAGGCAACAGAGATCATCAGGTGGTGCAGCAGAGTTGGGAGACTCTGGCAGCCGTATTTATAGGCTTTAGTCCACCTTATCATCCGATACGTCCACATGCTTACAGGAGAAGCGTCTGTCAAGCTGCCTCATGTATTCTGAGCAGTGTACAGTGGCAGAAGAGAAATTGTAATTATCAGATTGTAGATTATTGAGAAAAAAAGTGCCTAGAAATGTAGCCTACACTTTTTTAAACACACAATTTTGCTGTGACATTTTATTTGTTTCATTTTCTTTCTCGAATTCTGCCTCCTGCTACCGGATGAGTATAATCCTCTCAAAACCATCCAAATAACTATTTATCATGCTAGTTTTTTTTTGTGGTTGGGGTTGCAACAAAAGACCTGTGAAGGTGTCCTTGGGTAAAACACTGAATGCCCCAGATAATAATTTCACCTATATTAGTAACCAGTAACAATAGGATGTTATTTAAACTGATTAGTGCAGTCGTCTCCACCGGTTGTCATTCAACAGTTTAATAAACACCATCACACTGTTTAGTGTATGTAAAGTCAGAATCAGCTCTAATGATGCAAAAGAAACACTCAAATCACACAAATGCGGAAAGTGTCTAAAGAATAAAAATGTATTACGGTAGTAAGTTCACCCACAGCAGCTGAATGGAGTGAGAAAGAAGAATAACTCAGATATGTTGCTTAGAAAATATAATACATATTTATAGGTGACTTTCCTGATTCCGTGTGAGTGGAAATAGATTATTTGTTAAGATTCCTTCATCTAGCAGCAAGGTGATAGAAGTACACAGGTTTTGTTCTGTCGGCCTTTGAGCAAGTTGCTCATCCATTGACTGTTGCTCTGAATTGGAAAAGAAGCATACATCATCCAATCAGTGCCTTCTGATTCTTGATTCTGTCAATTTACTCTGTATGAGCCCAAAACCTGCACAAAACCAATGTAAGTAAAGTAAGTAAAAAAATAAATGACAAAATACAAGACCAAACTACAACAAAACAAAAAAGAAGACATGGATGGAGATCTATAAAAAGGAAAAGGCAGGGCTTTTTTTTTAGAAGCTGCTTAAAACAGGATTCAGCAAATCTGATAGAATGGAGAAGATGATTCCAGAGGGTTGGGGCTAAAACAGCAAAGGGCGCTATATCTTTTGTGGGGCTGGATAATGGAGGCTGAGATTTGAGAATCAAAGTGATCGAGAAGTAGATTGAGGAGAGCAGAAATGTAACTGGGGGCATGGTCGTGCAGTGCCTTACATGTAATCATCAGGTTCTTGTAGTTCATTCGGAATGTTACAGGAATGTAAATGAGCCCTGCAGGTCAGAAAGTTCAGCCAGCCTTTAATCAGAAACAAAAGCAATTCTTACATGTCACAGAAGGAAATGCACAGGTGTAAATAAATCAAATGAATGATCCATTTAGTTGCTTCAGTGTCAGGGTCCTGGTGTTGTTCATGATGGCTCACCATCACTGGGACACTTGAGTTGAACAGAGCCAACTCAATACATGAGTTACTATTAACCCCCGAGCTTTTACTGACAAAGTCCAAATATCTGCTGACAAAAAGAAACCATTTAAAAAATGTATTTAATAACCTTCCAAAACAGATAAACTAATTCAACAATCACAGCCATTGGCCAGGTGTGCGGAGCTGAGAAAGCAGGCCGAATTTGAACTTCTCTCTGTCACTTTTCATGTGTAGAACTGACTGCAACACCATGACTTTCTTTGAGCAGAGACTGTCTGAAAGTGTTCTCTTTTTCACAATTTGAATGATTCATCGCTTGTCACCCTCTTTATGACAGCTTATTTTCACCCCACACACTTGATTTGTCGAACTCGTTCTGCTAAAACCTCAAATTAGCTTTGGAATACACAAGGACTTTTGTCCCCCATCACTTAAAGTAGACTCACACTAGAAAGGGATCTTTTCTTGGCTATTATAGGCGGGAGCACTGCTAGTATTGTTTACAGAAAGTCTTGGAAAATAAGAACTTGTCCTTTTTAATATATGTACATTCTGGTTACTTCTCTGTAAGACAGTCTTTCATTTTGATAACAGCTTGGCTTTTAATTTATTTTTTACTGTGAGCTGACATTTGCCTCCAGAAATAAAGGTGCTTAATCAGAGTTCAAAGAATCAAAGATTTGAAAATAAAAATCCAACAAAATAAAATAATTAAGACCTACCCGTACCATACCTGTTATACTTCTTGACCAACCAAAGACGCTAAATAAAAACATCTTTCTGATGCTGTATACTTTGAGTCTTGGTCACTGTTACTGTGGCACATGTTCAGTGTTAAGCTTATTAATTTTCTGTCTTCACATGCTTCATTGTAATCCCGTCCCTCATTGTTTTCGGGGGCCCAGCTATGTTTGAATTTGATTACCTCACACGCTGTGGTGGATTACGGCCTGTATCTAGGCCTAATTGTCTCTGGCACACAGAGCCGGGGCCGGGCCCACATTACCTTTTATGTAAACAGCAGGCCAGTGTTTAGTCCCACTGTTCTAATGGCCAGTCATTCCTGTGAGGCCATTCCAGTAACAGTGAGGTAATCCTCCTGAGTCGTATAAACACGGATGATCCTGATTGATTCCCCCGCCCCATTGATCCCAGCTTTTAGCAGCTTTTTAGTCTAAGCAAACAGCAGACAGCAGGTTCTGCTGCGGCCCTGAACCGTCTGAGCCCAGAGACGGCGATCAATCTAAGGGGCGAGGGTATCGTTTTGGAGCATCTGACCGGCCAAGCTCTCAATCATCAACATAATGACAATACTCCTCTGATGTCCAATGATTCTTAAATACATAGTACTTTGTCTATGTCTTTAATACTAGGACACTTTCTAAGTGAAGGTCTCATTTCAGCTTCGTAGAATATAAAATCACACTTGACAAAATTTATATTTGTAGTATAATTGCAACTCAAGACTGCAATTGTGAAGCAAAGGTTATAGATGTATTTGATAAAGGGAAGAAAGGAAAAGATGAGATTGATCAGAAGGGGAAACAATCAAAATAGGAAAAATGTAGAGATGCCAACAATGGTCAGAGAAGTTTCACCGAACTAGAAGTGTCCATTTAAAAAGGGGAGAAGATGCTTAAAGTGAAAGAGTACGGGTGTCTATGGATCATGTTCATGAGGACAGGCTCATGGTGTGGGGAAGATGGAATGTTGTTAGTTTAGGGCAAAGAAGGTAGGAGTGTAACATTATTATTATTAAGATACACAAAAATATACAGAATGCCAGACAGGGCTGGGCGATAGGGAGAATATCACGATATTCTTGACCAAATACCTCGATATCGATATTACAGCGATATTCTAGGGTTGACAAATGGTGCTTTAATAAAATATCTTCACACTTAGATTTTAGTTAAATAATCATCAGTAATGTGGACCTTATGTCTAAGTGGGGAAAAGGCAAATAATAGAACAGCTAGTCTGGTAAGTTCAGAAAAGTACATCCCTTTACTGTAATGCAGCCTTTAAAACCAGTAAAAGACAACACTTATGTCATATCACGATATTACAATATCCAAAATCTGAGACGATATCTATTCTCATATCACAATATCAATATAATATTCGATATATTGCCCAGCCCTAATGCCAGACCGCTGTTCGCTTCTCATTTCCTAACAACAGTCAATAGTGATAGTGACGTCAGATCAAGAAAATGCTTCTGAGTCGTTTACAACCATTGGAATCCATTATAACTCCTGTGAATTAAAGATGGCTACAGCTACTCTCCTCGAGCGTATAGGGCACATGTGTCAAATCTGGCCCCTTGCAGATTTTGATCTGGCCCACAATCAATTTTGGCCCACCTAGTTTTGTCGCTATTCTAAAGTTTTTGTCACTTTTGCCGACACTTTTGGCGCTTTTTTTCAATTTTTTTGTTGCTTTTTTCTTTGATTGTTAAGTTACTTTTTTGGGGCTTCATGTCGACCAAGCTGTTCAAGTGAGAAGGCTATATGACACGTGCAATGATACAGTCAAAGATGTTTGACTTTTTCTCTCAAATAAAAGCAAACATGTCTGGCCCTTAATGTTATCTTATTTTCCAGTGTGGCCCTTAGTAAAACTGAGTTTGACACCCCCCCGGTATAGGGAGTGGGTAGTTTCAACCCTAGCACCCGACAGGAAGTTCATATTGGACCATTCTGCGTACTCACTCTCAGCTCGTCACATACGTACGCTTGGTCAGGACGCCATCGTCATTCAACGTGTAGGGTAGTCCAATAGACTTCAACACGTGGATAATGTTGTGAATTCAAACAAAACTACTTGGTTAGGTTTATGGAGAGATTTTGGTTTTGGTTAAGTACAATATGTGTGTTATGTGAGTTAAGTTACTTATGTGAGTTAAGTATGTGTCGTTAGTTAAGTTATGGTATAACTAGGATTAGACAACTAAAACAACAAGGGTAGGAAAGATTCTGGTTATACAGTAGTTCAAAACAAAGCAAACACTAATTATTGGTCTGTAACCGGTCAGGAACGGGAAAGTCGATTGGATGTATTGGAATTGTAAATCAGTTATTCATTTGTTTAATTGACAGGGACTGTATAAAGCTTCTTAGCTGAAACCAGTGTTAGCTATGAGCTAATTTACATCTGTAGTCCATATAGTCATCATGTGCTTCAATGTTCAATGTAAGTTCTAGGATACTCAAATCCCAGGTGTTTAGTGGAGTATTGTTTTAAGAGCTGTTAACCCACATATACATGTTACAGTATTTTGTCTGGGTTACCAAAAAGATGGTCTACATCATGTTTCTCCACTCTGACAACAACATTCTGTTGGAAATAATTTAGTTAGTAAAGTGTTTTGACATTAAAATGGTCAAATCAAATAAAACGGCATATCGTAACAAAATATTGGGTGTCAAGAGCTTTACTCTACACGTACTGTTTGCCTTGAAAAAGATCAACGCTGTTCCTTCTTGCAAAGACAACTTCTTGAAACAACTGACAGTGAGCAGGTTTTCCATTTTCATACTTGCACTGATGTGGAAAAATGACTTAGATTCAGCATTTTTCTTGTCCAGCATGTATGGATCAGAATTAATGAGCTGTGCCTCAGATCATTGTATATTAGTTTGCTCTTTTCGAGCCCTTTCATGGGAGTCAAATTACTCCAGCGAGCTTAGTTTGTGTGTACATATTCTTTGGCCACCCAATATTTTAAGATGGTTCGTCAGGCTTTTCTGCGGTGGCTTGGCTGAGTCTCCTGCTAAGGCTAAAGAGGTCAGCCAAGTTCCCTTCATGTTCATCAACCCTGTTCATATATGATTTACAATGTTTATACTAATGATTTGTACAAGAAGGAAGACATGCCCTGCAGTGTAAAGAGGCCGTTTTCATCTACACATGCAAACAAATTACTGCCAGCTGATTGTATTGACTTTAAGGAGCGTAACGTCAAAAGTGTCACTGAATCCACAAACACATCGTGGGACGTCCCAGTCAGCGTTTCCCACCATCAGCAGCCGCTCTGGAGCCTCACCGACGTGTCGTCTACTGCTGAGAACAAAATTTGCCGCCGGCTGTGTTGTTTCCACTCTACTGACGACCTCTTTGAGTTACAACAGATCCCCATTTACTGAACCTCCTTTTTTTTTTTTTTTTAAAGTTCAAGGCCCGTCCTGATGGACAGCTCAGAGAAATGAGAAGACAACGTTTGGGAGGACGGAACGTCGCAGAGAGAAATGAGAAATGCATTGAGAAGTACAAAGCCTGGGCACAGCAGCCGGGCATTGTAAATAAACTTCAGACTGAGGTGATCAACGTGGCGCTCTCTCAGTAATTAGCAGGACAAGGATGCTGCTGCTTCTGTTACTTTTTTTCAGCTTGCCGTCTCTTGGCAGACACAAAACGCAACACCTGTTGACTTGTTACAGACACACCACCTGTTAGCATGGAGAAGAAGGGTGTGTGTGTGTGTGTGTGTGTGTGTGTGTGTGTGTGTGTGTGTGTGTGTGTGTGTGTGTGTGTGTGTGTGTGTGTGTGTGTGTGTGTGTGCGTGTCTGTTGCATCCACTGTTAATAAACATTGCTGTGTGGAGGACCCAGAGGAAATGTACCTGGACCTCTGCGACCGGGAATTCATTCTTTTACCAGGTCAGACACGTTTTACAAAAAATACGGCTATCACATTTAAATGACAAATAAAAAGAAGGCATTCTACTGCAAACAGAAAGTTAATGAGGCCGGGATGTGTTAACCTGACTCCGCCAGATGGATTGCTTCGCATTTGCTCGGCATATCCATCTGGAAACTTTCCGTTTGAGAACTTTTGGGAAGGGGCGAAAATACTGGTTAGCTGATTGGATAAACCATCTGTCTGTCACCACCTATGTTGGTGATAGACGGGCCAAATCAACCAATCAGATCAATGTATGTATGAAAATATGTATGAAAATGCAACCACAAGCCAGGCTACTCCTGCTGCTGCAGGCAAAGCATAGCTCGTTAGCTCAGCAAGCAAGCAACATGTTGGTAAAGGATATTTGCCGTTTGTGTAACGAGAATTTAGGAATAAAAGGCACCCTTTCAGGTTCCCGCTCCATATTCCAAAAGAAGGATCCAAGAGAAAAAAGCATTAGCGAGTGGCTAACAGAATTAGGGCTACCGCTGTCTGAAAATACTGGTTAGCTGATTGGATAAACCATCTGTCTATCACCATCTATGTTGGTGGTAATAGACGGTTCTTGTTGCGTCACACCTAAACCTGCCTCAAAACCAACGCCAATTGGTCGGTCGTTTGGCTCCCAATTTTCTCTATCTCAAGATGCCAGACTGATCTGCGAGTGGAAAACTGGAGCTCGCGAGAGCAGGATGGTCTCACGAGGCGAGGGATGTGTGTCCATGTGCGTCAAGAAGAGAAGGACAGTATTTTGCCCTGCTGCTGTTAGGAGAAAACCCTGTATCAGACATTTTAACCCCGCCATAGAGGTTAGCTTTTGGTTCGGTTTGTTTGTTTGTTAGCAGGATTACGGAAAAGCTAATTGTCTTATTTTAATGAACCTTGGTGGAAGGGTGTAGCATGGGCCAAGGAAGAACCCATTACATTTCGGAGCGGATCCAAATCATGGGTCAAATACACAAATTATTTTTCACTTTCGTTAACTTTGCAAAATAGGGCATTTGGCAATGGCCTTAGGTCTGCGCTCTCTAAATGCCATTCTAGTTTTAGTTTCATGCTGGTACATTTTTTAAATATTCTAATGCATCACAAAACAAAAGGAGAGGAAATAGGTACCACAGGTGAAAAAAACATTAAATCCTTGGTTTAAAAACTGGAACAAATGTAAAACATCACTGTTTCCACTGGACGGAGACAGCTACTGGTTTCACTGAGATATGTGAGACTGGTCAGCTGAATTAGAGTGTATTAAGGCATCTTCAAACACAGCAGTTCGTACAAAGGGTTGTTCAAACATGTCTATATGCAAAAGTGTTTATATAAAGAGCTGAGACTCGATGAATCGTACAAACGGGTATAACAGGGGACACTTTAGGACAGGCTCTCCTCCAAGGCATTTACTGGGGTTTACACACAAAAATGACAGAAGTAGTTGTTTTAAAAAAAGAGAACTTGACAGAGACTGTCCTGCTTACTTTCTCATCTCCACCGGGCCAATTGCTGTGTGAGGTAATAGCGCTTGTCGGATTTTCAGTTTTGGAAAGTTCCAAAGATTGTAGGATATATCTCCCTAATGGCAACATCAGAAGGGTTTGGGCAGACCATGACCGTTCATCCATCTGACAAACACTAACACCTTTAGTTTTGCCTTTAGACTATACCTGCACATATGTCCGACACTGATCTGTATTTGAAGCCTAAAAAGTTACCTAATCTGTACTCCCAGGTTATCTTAGAACCAAAAATGAAGTTATGGTCTGCAATAAGAAAAGAGTTGATCTGGAGCTAATTAGTCCTGTGTAACATAAGAAGTTGTGTTGTGCAACACAGACCCCTTATCTGAAGTTTATATGATTGTCACGATGGCTACTTATTTTGCATATTTTTGCTCTTTACCTGTTTTTCAGTCATTAACATCTCATGTCATTTCAGATACCTACCGTTCCACACCTGCTCTGCAGTTGCCCGATCCGAGCCACCTGATCCCCTCACCCACCAGCACACCATGTTGTCCATTAGGGCTGCACAATTAATCATGTTTTCATCAAAGTCGCAATGTGAACTAGTGCAATATCCAAACCACAGGGGGGCAATCTTAGTTTGGTACAGATCCTTGCAAAAATCACACTATATTCATTTCAATTTCTTTCTAATACAAATCTGACCTTGGTCTTGACTCGGTCTCACCCTGCCTTGGTGTTGGTCTTGGTCTTGACTTGGTCTCAAACCCTTCACCGTCTTGGCATTGTCTCGGTCTCAATACAGTCTGGTCTTGGTGATGACTTGGTCATGTGAGTGCAACACTGCTATGCACTCACATAGCCGTGAGTTAAGGTGCGTGGGTAAACACACAGCAGCAGTAATGGTCCTGGAGCAGGTTCTAGTTCCTGCAGAGCTCAGGTCCACTTCCTGAGGTGTTGAAGTGTGCTGGTTGGATTTCAGATGATGAAATATTCCCTGTGGAGGCTTTATTGGAGGTCCTCAGCTCCCGGTGAAAACAGCTGAGAACAGCTGATTGCAATCCTAAACTTGGAGCTCATCCAACAGAAAGGAATGGAGCTGGAGCTTGTGCCTGATTGTGCTGTATGTTTGTGTGCTTCTGCTGGAATCTGACTTTGTGACATTCGTGCTGGAGAATATTTGAAATTCTTGAAATACCATTCTTTGCTGGTCAAAGCGTAAATATGAAAAAGTCTGCATGGAGTATCACCTTTGGCTCTTTACAATCTCAGAAATCATCATTAATCAAGTCCTAGATAAACCTCTTGCAGATATGAGAATTTAAATGTTCTTATATTTTTGAGCTATGCAGAATACTGATCCTACTTACTTGGTAGCAAATAGGTTTTCAGGACCTGAAATGTACTGTGGATGCAGACATCCCATAGAAAAGGAGGTATTAAGTGAAGAGTTGATAACCATGCATTGTCTTTTTCGGCACTTCCCGAGATTGCGTCACAAATACAATAAAATCTAAATCAGCTGTTGCTGGAAACAAATGAGTAAATCATTACACAGGACTGCAGTGTCTCTGAGCCAACTAGTTTCTAGTTTCTAGAACTTCTGGGCAGATTAAATTTTTTGGCTTCTCATGAAACTTTTCAGATCTACAGGTCACAGCTTTACAAAGAATCTTCTTCGTTTTGTTCTGTTATGGTCGACTCATGATGATACATCCTCTAAGAAAATCCCTTCTGAAGATATTTACCCATCAGACTTAGATCTTTTTCCTTTAAGTGGTCCCTGGGTGGCCGTGGGACAGAGGACAGAAGATAAATGTGGTCTGTTTTTCCTCACAGGAAACCGCCGGATTGATCTTCACTAATCCATTATCCACCTCTGCATCTGCCCACCCCTGGGCCACCATACGTCTTCATTTGGACCTTTCACTGGGCCTGCTCACACACTTGAACTCCCAAGAATGCTTGTAAGACACACACACACACACACAAAACAAAGGCTGGACAGTCTGAGAATAACATATGTCCTCATGCAGCCTTTCATTTTCTTTTATCTTGATTAATTTATTGATTTTGAAAAAAAAGAAAAAAAACTTTCCTAGTTATATATTTTAAAATCTAACTTTGTTAACATATTCCTGCTTCGTGTTCAGAGACTGGATTCAGTGCTTACTCTAACCCAAAAGCTCCTGAATAGATAGGGCTTTCACTTTTTCAAAAATGGGAAGAATTTTGAATGAACTAACACATATTTTTGTTAAAATTTTCAAACAAATAAAGTTAAAGGACTGTAAAGTGTTAGTTCGCATTTTCCCCATCTGCTTTTTGCATCAGCACACGAGAAGATTTCTCCAGGCCAAATGCTGGTATTTCACGGTACCTCCGCCGCTTCACTTGACAAGCTAACATTTCTGTAAGGCAGTTGTGATTTCTGAGATCACCTGCTGAAGTACAAGGCAAGGCCTGTTGAATGAAAAGTGTGACAGCCCTAATAGACAGCCAATGTTCGGATATAAACTCAGGGTTTAACCGCTCTTCTGCTAGCTTCTGTATCTGCACTTTACCTGAGGGTTACGTTCATCTGCCTTAAATTCTAAGATAACTGTGTATACTGCAGCACTTCATCTTACAATGTGAAGCCTTGTGAAATCAGAAGTATTACAGTAAATGTTTGAAAAAAAATTGAAAGTCAAAAAACAACTAATTTATTAGCATCCAAAAAAACTACAGCTCTTGTGAAATATATCCAGCATGTTTCCAGTGTGCAGTCACTTGTGGTTACATTTAGTTTTTTTATCCAGTAAAGTGAGTTTTGCTGATAATACATCTGTACTAAAGTAAAATATCCTAATGCAGGACAATGTTGCTGCTGTCACTAACTGTAAGTAAATGATCTGAATACGTCTTCTACCACTGCGTGCCTCTGTCTTTATTAACAGAATTAGATTGAATCAGATTTAAAATGACATATGTTCTCAGCAGTGCAAAAAAGAAGAAGAAAAAAAGATCAGTTCCGTCTAGTTATACCATGCATTTCATGTGTGTGTGTGTGTGTGTGTGTGTGTGTGTGTGTGTGTGTGTGTGTGTGTGTGTGTGTGTGTGTGTGTGTGTGTGTGTGTGTGTGTGTGTGTGTGTGTGTGTGTGTGTGTGTGTGTGTGTGTGTGTGTGGTATTATGAGCTTAAAGTAGATGGCTGCCAGTTGTAAATAAGTAAGATGTCCAGCTCTGCTGTTTTAGCTGTGGGTCCGGAAAGACGGGTACACGATGAGCCAACTCTCAACCTGAGCCCTTCCTTGCGCTCCGGTCATTACTGTGACTGATGAAGTTGGGTTGACTTTCATTACATGAAGAAAGGGGGGTTGAAAGTCGGGTCGGGGGGGGGGACAACATGCCTACTCCGGCCTCCAAGAAAGCCGTATGCCATGGCTGTTATGGAGATGTACTTCAAAAGCAGCAGTGGAATGTGTAACAAAGTAATACGACCATTTTCAGAGTCATCAGCTCCTGCTGCATGAAACACAGCCACTATATCATCCATGTCAAACAGCAGCCGACATACTGCTATACATACAGAGAGAGTACCGATGAAGACTCAGACCGTCAACATGTGGAGACATGTTTTCTTTACAAAACCATTTAAAGCACAACTTTGGAAAAATATATTCAATGTTGAATTATGAATTCAGTGTACTATATATAACTTATACTCTACAAACGAGCTGAATGATGAACTCGCAGATTTATTTTCTTTTTGTGATTCGTTTGCGCGATATAAAAAAAAGTAGAACTCAGTTGCATTGACAAAATCAATTATCACTTAGATAACAGAACAAAATAATCAAAATATTTGTGGCTGAAAAGTTGCATCATATGTGATTTGTTTCAATTTTGCATCAAGACTGGCGCAAAATTACAAAAGATTGATTCAATGCTTCAGTTATGCTCATGTGTGACCTAATCAATTAGCATCTGTAAAGTGTTTTTTGATAAATGTGTTGCCCCAATTCTTAATTTGAAGCCTATAGCCGTGTAAGCCCATTTGTAAGTTGTAACTTCAAAAACAAGTTCTTCTTTTAAAAGGTGCAATAAAAGCATTTGTAAATCATGCATTAGATATCATTATTTATATTAGATCAAACAAAATACAACTATATTAAATACAGAGTGCTAACATAGTTAATCATCTTGTATTTTATAAAACATATGTCTTTTTAATAATTTAATACTTTAAATTTGCAAAAGAAAAAAAGAAAAGAAATCTTTGCAAGTGTGATACACACTCAATTTTAGTTGAAACCGTTAAAGAGAGGTGTAGATTCAACTATGATAGGCTAATTTTGCAGACTGTACTGTATGTGGTGCTGTTGAAATTCATTGTGATATACTGACAGGTGTTTGTTATATTTAGTCTATGAGGTCAACCAAAACTGAACATTAAACGTTCATGAAGGTATTGATTTATTGGCTGTTTCAGTTGTAGCTAGCTGTACCTAATAAACTGGCATACCCTTGGAGTGACTCGTGAAAATGTCACACCCCAAAAAGAAAAAATAGAGGTAACGAAACACTCAAGAAAATTTGGCAACAGTTGGTTGACACAAAATCTTATAAACAGAGAGATAGATAGATAGATAGATAGATAGATAGATAGATAGATAGATAGATAGATAGATAGATAGATAGATAGATAGATAGATACTTTATTCATCCTGAAGGAAATACTGAAACAAGAAAGTGTGTGAGAAACCGCTAGGGTCAGAAGACAGACCGAGACAAATGATTGGATGATTCCAGGATCACACGACGATTACATGGACTCTACCTCGATTTACTTACTGAGAAGTAACCCGTTCATCCTTTCAGTAAAGTTTCCAGTGAAATTGCACTGAATCCGTTCTACATCCAGGCTCTTCTGTAGGCAGAGAGGCGTTTGAAGCCGGGAAACAGGTGTAACCTAAATATCTAACCTCCGGAGTCTTCGCCATCTCCACGATGTGAAGAATCCAAGACTCAGACGTGCCCTGAAGACAGGTAGAGTACCGGAGGGAGTGACACTCTGTCCCAGGCATGTGGACGCACGGGGGATCATCTCAGAGTGGACATGATGTGTAAATGTGTCCATGTCAGCGGACCCGTAGATTGAGTGCATTGTGGGTCATAAATAGTGCAAGTGCACAGAGGACGATGCTGTTTGTGTATATTTAGGTCTTCGCAAAAATAATGATGTGACAGCGAGATCCTAATCAGACAGCAGCGGGGGGAGCTGGCCTCGTGTTAACCCTGGGTTAGGACTTTTTTTGCGGAGTGTGTGAGCGGGGCTGAAGGCCAGGACGCTGTCGCTGTGTGAAATCGATACTTTTGATCTGAACTTTTCTTTCACAGCCTTGTTAGCTCGCTGTCTGAACCCTCAGTGTGCACAGGGCGCCTCTGTCCGGATGCTTAAGGGACAAGGTAAGTGGAATCCTGCTACTCGGTGACTGCTGATAACCCATTTGAAGCCTAAAAATGAAATCTTGAGTGTTAAGAAACATGCTAAACTTCCAACAACATGCCCACTAAAACTAAAACTAAAGTAACATTGAGTTGTACTAACACACAAGGGGTTACTGGCAGTCCTACCGTAGATACTGTACCTACACAGTGGGTTTTGATTTATAGTTCAGTGTCTGGTTTCACCAGTTTCATGCATCACCACCACAGCAGTAAACACACAAGCTGTATGTGAAACAGAGCGACGTTCACAGTGAGCAGAAGGTTTGCAGTGGAGATGGGTTTGCTAGCTCTTTTATTCACTAAGTGTAGCCCTAAAAAGTAGTCCTAGTTACACTTTTGAGGCGACCCTGTCTCCTAGAAATCACATCCAATTACAACTACACACCGAGCCGACAATCAGCCGTCGGACAGCCTGGGGAGGTCAGTGACTCGAGTCTGTTCCGTTTGTTCCCGTGCCATGGTCTGTCCGAGGGGCCGTCTGCCTTCATTTTGGCCGATTTGACATGTATAATCGGCGGGGCGGGCACTGCCAGCAGTCTGACTCAAATGACCCATCTGATTGGTAGAGTGCTAACCCGGAAACGGGGAGCGGAATGAGCGTGACTAGAGTTCTCTCGAAATCTGACGAAAATCTTTTAAACTGACCTTTGTCGATCTGAAATGAAGACAGATTCAGCAACTCCACCTATTTCTCCCTTAAAATGTTTTCAGAAACCCGTTTCGGTGAACTATTTTAGTACAATATGAGATCGTGTTCTGAACGAGCCGCCATGACAGTCTGGCTTTGAATTTCCGGAGGAAACCAGACCCACGTGTCGCGTTCGTCCAATCAACTGTTTGTTTTCATTTTTGGGTGACAATACTGATTAGCGCCGCTTGCTGTTATGGAGACGTATTACGTCTCGTTGCTTTGGTGTGTTCCGAAGCACTTTTTTGACCAACTCGGAGAGACCGATCAGCCCAACAGCCTTTTCTGCCGAGGGTCGGCCGTCTGGTCGGTGTGTCTGGGCCTTCATTTGCAATAGTGAATACCTTTTGGAGGAAACACAATGCAGGTTGGTTTATGTTTTCTATTAAAGGGATAGTTCGGATTTTTTAAAGAACGGTTGTATGAGGTACTTATCTGTAGTCAGTGTATAGTAGTACAGTAGATAAGTCGGTATCGCCCCGAGTTTGAAAAACAAAAGACTGGAGTACCGACACGGTATCTGCAAGGAAGGCTCCATAGCTAAGCTGTTAGGGCCTCAGTATGCTTCAAACTAGATTACTGTTATTCATCCAATGCAACAATTCTTGAGCCTTTACTTTCACCAAAAAAGGAATCCAGGGACGGCTAAAGTGTGTTTTAGAATCCGTCGGCGGTTTCTCTACCTGTTTGCTCACTTCCGTGCTCGCTCGCCGCGTGTGACAGCGTCAGCGGAATGCCTGAAATGTGAAAATGTAGTGTGACTGGGGCGAAGGGCCAACTGGAAGTGCCAGCTTAGCAGAGATATAAACTGTCCCACGCCGCTCCGCGCTGAGTGATGCAGTGACAAATGTGTCAGGGGGAAGTTGGGGCACAAAAGGGACGATGACACAAGCAGCAAAGCATGAGGGCACTAAATATCACCTGTGTGTGTGTGTGTGTGTGTGTGTGTGTGTGTGTGTGTGTGTGTGTGTGTGTGTGTGTGTGTGTGTGTGTGTGTGTGTGTGTGTGTGTGTGTGTGAGAGATAGCTGGCGATGCCCACCTCTCTCGTCGATCACATGCCTTGGCGGTGAGATTGACCTGTTTGGATCGCTGACATAGGAGGTGTGTGTTGACGGGAGATGGGGTGTAACGTGCAGACATGTGCACCGGTGCTGTAATTCATCATCATGTGAGCGACACGCCATCGCCGCCGTGCTGTATCCACTCCTCTCAACCTCGACCTCTTTTGTGTGGTTTTTCTCTCCTGCTAACATGTCTCACTAGGCTGCGTCCTCACTGCTGCAGTTGTCCACATTTTTTTCAGGTCCTCTGAGACACAGATCAGATTAAAGGGATCATTTCACCCGAATTCCAGATCTAGCTACATATGTCCTAAGAATTTTAGATATCTGTCTGTAAGATTTCTGCTGCCAACCCAACAAAGGTTGGCACCAGAAGTTCAACAAGCTATTTTTCCTTGCTGAAAATTCCCATTTCAAAATGTTCTTTTAATAATATCCTCAATGTTCATTCATCAACATATAGAAACAAAAAAGTCTCCTATAGGTTCATGTGGCCATCAGTGTGAATTATTTAGACTTTTGTTTCTGGGAAATCATGTTTCCTATTAGCTTGATATTGCGACTGGCTCTAAATACTACAATACCCAAGAGCCTAAGCTGCGAGGTGCAAATCACAGCTGCAGCAAATTCAGAAAATGTTGTCACTTCAACTGGAAACACAACAAAATCTTCCCAGAATCTGAAAGTGGACTGATATCATCAAATCAAATAACCAAAAATGTTCAACACGCTTGCTCTTCTCCTGCATGGATGAGTCAACCAGATGAGTTTTAGTGTCCGTCCAAAAAGTGCTCAAACTGCCTGTGAACTAACTGAGCCCAAAATATCTCCCACTTTGCTACTCTATACAATGAAGATCAATGAAATAATAACTTTAAAATTGAATTACACTGTTGACAATAAGGCCTGTGGATTATCCTGAGCAACAAAGATATTGTTTTGGGAAAAACTTTTCAAATGTATTATTTTTATACTGCGCATGCTTCAAACTGAATGTAATTTACCACCATTGTATTTGAGTGGCAGAAGATGTTTCAGATAGTTTCAGGCCCAAACTATCTGAATGGCAAGGGGAGGGGGAAACTAGTTTTGAAATTTGAGTGAACTGACCCTTTAAGTTCACTCAGTAACACATCCAATACAGTAAAGATGTATTTAGTTTTGTCCTTATATTTGCATTTTCAACCTGGAATATATTACTAATCCCGTAATAGTATTACTGATACATCTCAGTCTTTAGCAGCAGATGGTTCCTTCAGTTGTCATGGAGAGTGATCTGTTGCAATGCATGCGAGCTCAGCAGCTATTATGCTATTATTTCATCCATAACACGTTTAGGATTTCTCGTCTGTGTGGTCTTAAGACTGAGCAACTGAGCAAATTCCTTCCACTGATGAATACCATGTGACCTGACCGAAAGCTCTGGAAAAAGCCTGGAGGTAGAACTTAAATATGGATTTTTTTTAATTTATTTTTTTATCAAACTAATATCAAGATGTGTTACCGGCAAGAACGACAGCTTTCCATAACCTTTCAAAGCCTTGGCGGCTGAAGTCATCTAAGAAACTCCAATGTGCTTGTGACCTTTGACCCCTCGGTTGCTTTTGATATTGCCGTAGATTTGCCTGACATTGTTTAGTCCTCCTAGAACCAATCCCACAATACACTCAAGAGCCAGCATTTCTCATCCTGATGTATTAATATTTCAATAAAAATGTACATCTCAGAGTCTGTGGATCTTAAAGATGAGTTTAAATTCACTTTATCATAATTAATGATATTAGCCACATGGTGATTCTGATGACTCCGTAAATTATAGGAAAATATACCCCTGCATTTGTATCATATTACATTTACACCCAAGCCTTTTTATCATTAAACAATGTTGTTTTCCACAGTGAAATCTGTCTCCATGAGCTACTCTTTCATGTAGTTTACATGTTGACCACTTGATGGCGCTGCTTAACTATCTTCCACATTTCGTGTCTGGTCTCTGTGATGAAATATTCTCCACCCGGTGGTATTGATTCCTTTTTAAATCATGCTGTTATAGCCTATTATCAGCATTAAGCGGTGATTATTGATTCACAAACATGCCCACACTTTTATTAGTCTGTGTTGTTTATAGAAAATAACTTGAATTACTCATTGTTCTTTCTTTCTCGATTTCATCTGCAAGCTTTTTTTTTTACAAATGAAGGTCACAGCCGGCTGGTAGATTATTATTATTATTATTATTATTATTATTATTATTATTATTATTATTATATATTTATATTTATCACAGCTCTTTACCGGTCAGACAGGTCGCTGTCCTCACAACAGGTGAGAGGAGCATTTTTTTATTTTTGAAATTGAAACTATATTTATTCAGTGATTTCTTAGAAACTCGTGGCTTTTGTGGAGCTGCAGCGTCCTGTCTGCAATTCTATTAACCTATAGTGTGCTTCTACTACAAAGGAAAACGAATCCAATATTACTTGTAAAAACATCTCAGATGCAGACACCCAGTATGTGTTTTATTCTTTAAAGAAAATCATAAATGGCGTATCATGCACTCTCTGATGAACCGACAATCATTTCTGTATTTTCAGAAACTGAAGATCTGAGCGAATTAGAAATCATTCTCTCGTCACTTTATTGCTTTTATTCCGAAATTTTTTTATTTATATACCGGCCCGTATTCTGGATTTCATAATAATAAAATAAAATTTGCAGGTATGGGAATGATTCATTTTTTTCCTAACACTCTAATTGCAGATACCTCTCAGGGGAAAATGTCAGCGTGTGATTAATGCGAGCGACATTTAATGAAGACGTATGTCAATAATGATAGTGATAATAATAATACTACTAATAATAATATGGTAAAAAATGATAGGCTAATAATAATACATGGGGACATGCAGTGTACATGCTCATATATTTTCTATAGAAAATCAACGTATTGAAACATTAATCATATTCCATGAATTCACTTTTTAAAGGCTATATTAGTTTTTACTGTATTTCATTTTATTTAGGCTGTATGTATAATGTGGTTATTGTGTTTTGTTAATATTGAAGGTTGGCACTATATTTTCTTTTCATAAAAACATCAAACATAAAATTAGGGTTAAAAAATGTGGGCTTTATGCATTTTATATAAATACAAATGTGATGTTGATCTTGTTTCATAAATGCATAAATGAATGCTGATGCCCGATGGTATCAACCATCAAGACATCATATATTTCAGTTGCGGTTAAAAAAAACAACAACAATCCAGGAAGGCCACAGTTGAAAATAAAGCTATTTTATTGTCAATGCATTCAACGTGATTAGATAAACTATCAAGTAGTAAATTCCCGCAAAAGGAAGAAACACTGAAACTATTCCCCACTGACACAAAATATTACACTTTGTATTTCAAATGAAACAAATTATTTACATCGTAGTGTATAGACTGCATCTTAAATTAATATCATTTAAATATTACATGCACTCTGAAATATAGTCTGACATAATATCCCAATTTGTGTCCATATTCATCGTCGACATGAAAAAACTTTGCTGTGTTGTAAACCATGACGTGTGACTACATTTGTATTTCTTCTCTATATTTGCATTTATATGATATAAAATACAACTTACTGTACATTTACACATATTTAAATCTTCCCTTATTCTCAAACTTTTAAGTGCTTCACACATAGATCAATTTCTGAAGTCAAAACGCATTTGCATACACCCAAAACATGACATTTTGTACAGGGGAGAAAAAGTAAACAGACCGAACAGGAATTAGAAGATCATAGTCCAAAGTGAAAACAAGTGCAAGGGGTGTTTTTGTATTTTTAAGTGGCCTATCTCCAGTCGGACTGCTTAAATCCGGGCAGGGTCACAGTCCCTCCTTGATGGGAAACAGTCCCTCCCTCATTAGTCTTTAAAAGTCAGTTATGGGACGTCATATGACGTGACAGGTGATGCCGCTCCCGGAAGGACTCGTTGCAAATGGGGCACTTGAGTTTCTCCTCGCGCCGCCGCTTGACCAGTGGCTCCATGGCGTACTCCTTTTTGTGGTGGGATCGCATGTGGTAAACCAAGTCCGAGGTCATGCGGAAGGAGGCGTTACATTTGGCGCACCAGTTCTGCGCCGGCAGGCAGAGGGAGGTGAAGGAGGGCGGCAGGAGGGTGAGCGCCGAGGGCATCTGAAGCTGAATAGCCCCGGAGTTCTTGGGCCAGAAGGTGGTGGCGTAGACAAAGGGGTTCTGTTTGGCCATGCCGCCCGGCACGGGGCAGTTGGCGCCCAGTTCTGCGCCCTGCAATTTGGCGGCAAGGTGATCGGCCTGGTAGAGTCTGTTGGAGGAGATGGTGTCGCCCACCGCTGGGTGGCAGTCCAGCAGCTTGGCCGGCATCACCAGCGGCGAGATCTGGGAGAAAGAGGAGCGAGACGGCTGGCTGAAGGCGCTCTTCCTCTCTCCACCGCTGCCGCCGCCTTGCTGGGTAACTGAGCTGAAAGCGCTGCCCATGGGTGAGGTTTGGGGTGGCTGGGTCTCCGTCAGAACCTGCCTGATGTTGAGGTGCTTCTCTGATGGATTGCTGCTTGGACGACCGCCATCTTTGTTTTCAGAGTTGGAGCTCTGGAGGTTTTTGTTGCCGCTGTGGTGTTTGAGGTTCTGCGAAGACTTCTTGACCTCGGTGAATGCGCTGCGCTTGCCCTGACCAAGTTCTGTGGAGCCCGGCGGGGAAAAGGACTTGTGGTTCTCCTCCAGGCCGTACGCTCCTCTGTAGTTCTGTGCAGACGTCGCTAGCTCGTCTTTAGACTTGGACTGTGGAAGGCTGGGCCCTCGGCGCTCCCTGTCCTCTATTTCCGAGAACTTCCTCTTCCCCGAGCTCTCGCTGCAGATCTCAGCCTCCTTGTCGCTGGGCGGGCTGGTCCGGTTGTTCTCTAGATCTCTGGCCAGGTTGTGAAAGTCTGTGGAGGGTTTGTTGCTGTCCTGAGGGCTGCTGAAGCCCTCGGAACGGCCCAGCTTTGGACTGGTCCTGGTCGGGGTTGTTTTTGGTCGCTCGGCGCTGCTCTCTTTGCTGGGCTCCTCGTCGACCCCTGTGATGCTCTGCAATCTTTTGGTGCAACGGAACCGGAGATGGGCCAAGAACGGGAACTCAAACTGGAACCGCTGGCTGCAGTCTGGACATGAGTAGTGAGACGAACCTGGGAAGAAAAGAGAAGGAAATGAGTTCTGACCAAAAGAGACTTTCCTAAAGCTATCCTGCTGAAGGGAGATGTCTTCTAATAAGGCACAAAGTATCAGCTTTGTAAAATTGAAGTCAGACACTATCACCGATTGTTGAAGTAAAATAAAGACCAAGAAGAACAAATGATAATGTCATTACTCTAGTTTATAAGAAAATTGCCATGATGCAATGCATGATACAGTTTTAAACTGTACAAGGTATTTAAGGTATTTAACTTGGCATTTTACAGCAATGAACTAGCTTTTAAAGCAAGGACTAACATGCACAAACTGTTGCTTACTGTAAATAATGTGGTTAACAACTGTATTGGTTTTGTGGACCCATGATGCATTGCATGAAACCAGTATCCTACCACAAAATGATACAGTAATTGACTGTTGTATATAAGAAAATTCCCATGATGCAATGCATGTTACAGTTTTGATACTGAAACGTGTTTTATGGTATTTAACTGGGCATTTTTGAGTAATTAACTGTAGCTTTTACAGCAATGGCTAACATTGCAGAGAGTCAACACGGGCTACAACACTGTCGAAAGGGGATCTGGCTTCAGTCGACTCACCTTTGCTCTTGGCGGGCGCTCTGCTGGAGCTGAGCAGCAGCAGGTCGATGAGGTCTTTGCCGTACCAGACCAGCAGCTCCTCGTCCTTCTCGATCCGGCGGAGCGAACGGTACAGCAGCTGGCCGTTCTTCACGTAGGCCTCCAGGTTCTGTTCCTCCTTGTCCCGGGCCGACTGGACCAACCGCAGCCACATCAAGCCCTCTGAAGTGCTGTTGGCCGCTGAGGTGTCCACCTGAACAAAACAAACATACCCATTGAGTTATTACATCAGTGCAGCAGCTCAAAGTCATTTCCAGGCATATATTCTGCCTCAAAATCTTATTTTTTTCAATTAAAATAAATGAAAGTACTGCAAATAAAGACCTTTAATATCAACCAACCCCTTCGAACCAAATATTTATTTCAATATTCCCACATCTTGAAACAAGGCAATATGACATGTATGTTATTACTGACATTGTTGACAATAATTATTGGCAAACTGAAGCAAACGTCTGAAATAAATAGCTTTTCCTTAGAACAAAATAATCTCAAATTCATTGGCAGATTATTCCCTTCATGTAGAAATATTAAAAAAGGAAACATTTCCATGACTCAATAAATGATTAAATTACTTGTTGTTGTTGTTTTTTTGTTTTTTTTGCAGTGTAGGGGGAATTTTTTTTTATTAAAATAAGACTGCAAAAATCTACTAACATGATAGTGTACTATTGCTGCTCCTGCATTCTTGCTCCAGTTGTGCCATGCATTAATAGGACAAGGGCCTGGATCTATAAAAATAGATGTGCTGTATCTGGAGCTGCTCAGCAAGACAAGCATTAATAAAATAGATTTTGACAGGCTTGTTAAGATGCTAACTGGTAGAATTTTAATTTCAAAATTAAATCCTAAAAAAAAAAAAAATACTGGGCTAATAAAAATATTAAATAATAGAAAGCATGCTGGGGCTTGAATTAAAGTACAATTAGTTCCAAATAAAGACCACCTTACCCTGAATATATAAGGTGCTGTGCGTTTGTCGGTGGATTTCAGAGCTATGAAGGCGATGCTGTCATACAGCGACGTGTGGCTCAACACACAAGGCCCGAAAATGGCGTTTTCCGGGATGTCACACGTCGTGTAGACGCTTGTGAAGATGTCCGTCAGACACTGCTGGACCGCTTTGGCGTCCCCATCCCACACCAACTTCTGAGAGCTGGACTCCTCCATTTCACTCTGCAGAGACAAGAGACACCAGAGATCAGCAGTCGGTAAACAACTAAACCCACTTCTGTTACATGGAAATAATGAATTTAGGTTTTTTGGTCCCAGTTGTTCTAATTCTGTTTATCAACCGAATATAAACCGCAAATGTCAACCTAAAGCTGCTAAACTAGCTGTCTCGTGGGTTCTCCCTCCACTGTCCCTGCTGATAGGAAATAAATCTCTTCCTAGACAGATCGGCGAAACCAGCTGTCAAGGGCGGCGTTTGGGGGCCCGTTTCTTTCTTTTCTTTTTTTCTTTTTCTTTTTTTGGCCAAGCTTTCTAATTTATTCAGTCCCCGTAATAACTTCATGACGGCATCACGTTCAGCATCCTGATGATGTGGTTTCCAAATATTGTCAATTATATATATAAGAGAAGGGAAATATGCTACAATCATAAAAGACCAAACATAGTAATAATACTCCAAATCACAATATTATCATTATTTTTATTGGTGTTGTGTTTACGATGATAATAATAATAATAATAATAATAATAATAATAATAATAATAATAATAATAATAATAATAATAATAATAATCTCGGAGTCTACCAACTATTTGATAAAAATATTAAAAACTATGTAGGCTATAAGATTATTTTAGATGGTGGATTACGATAGAATTTGCCTGTCTGTCTTCGTTATTTTAGGCTATAATATAGCCTATAATACAAGTATTATTATTAGTATTCATATTTTTATTTATATTAGCATTAGCAGGCCTCTACGGGCTACAGTTGCCCTTGTCTATTCAGCTGCGAGGGTTATGATTGGCGGCATTCAAAACGAAAAAAAATCCAATGATCTTCCTTTAATCTGATATTATATTATAATGAAGTGACTTGTGAAGTCTCAAGAGTGATTTTACAATGGCTTTATGGCAACCTGTGTTTTTATTACCATATATTCTGTAAATGTAGCCTAATATTCCTTAAATATTAAGGCTTTATAGTGTTGCTGTGACATCTAAAATCGTATTATAGAATCACTACAGGATCTTTATTCCTTATCAAAGAAGAAAGAATAAAAAAATAAAAATAAAAAAAAACTCCAAGTGCGAGCTGCTGAGGTCCGTGCATGTCCAATGGAGAGAGTATGTCCAATGGGTTTCAAGTGGACTGTCAAAGTCAGTGATTTCATGTCAGCCAACCTTTCTCTCCTTTCTACAAGCGGCACCGTATGCCTCCTCATTACCATAATCCACCACGTTCCCCTCTGAGACTGTAATTAAAGCAGCACGACCAGTTAATTATTTCTTTTCTCCCTTTTCTAACCTCTGAATGTGTGTTCAGACGGCTGCGGCTCTCCTCCCTCTGCCGCTAACTACACCAGAGACTGTGCGCGGAAACGTGCACCTGATACGCGCGTGTGCAGCCGTAAATGAGGCTCAACGGACAGTCGAATAACATAAAAAATATATATATGTAGAATGAGAAAAAATAATACTAATGGGTTTCAACGCCGCCAGAAAGCTCTGCTCCAATCGCGTGGAAAAAAAGTCATTCATAAATTGTCTAAATAATAATCATATTCCAGTCTTTGCTGTGATTATTGTTGCACGAAATATTTCTAACATTGATCACAAAATAATCATTCACAACTCTTTAGTGTTGCATTTTGGGGCTAATGGCACGGGTTGTATGTGTATTATAGTCACTGCGTGATTTATTTAGACGTTCCATTCTCCTATTAACAGTTTATAACAGGTAATAAATCACTACCAACCACTCAAACAACTTTCACCGTGACACAGCTTGTGCAACATAAACGAACCTGTTAATCGGGCTAGAAAAATGAAATAACATCCACAGAAGGACCAAAAGTTAGTTTTGCGCCAAATCTGGAAGCAATCTGGCATTTTACGCATCTAAGAGATTGCCTGATTGATTCAACTCAGAAATAAATAGGCTGATATTAACACTTGCACTCATTAAAAAAACACCGTGGTTAGAGGGAACAGATGAGCTGTCGCCTGTCCATCCCCGATACCGATACGTTCTGTGACTGCACGCACCCTCAGAAAAAAAGCGAGGCTCCTCTCTGGGTTTGCTCCTCGCTCTAAATTTTTTTCTCTCTGATTTGTTAAATAAAAAGTGTGGAATCTGATTAAATAACCCCGCTGGTCCCTAAGAGGCTCAAAAGCAACAGAGATGTTCCCTGTAGAACATTTTGCGCAAGGTGCAGTGGAGAGCCTTTCCAAAAGTGTCTCTCAGTGCTGCGAGCCTAAATGATTTCTTTCCGGTACCAAACAGAAGCCCTTTATGTTCGGAGGAACGGAAACAGTCGCTTCACAAGGAAGAAGACCGCACAAAATATTCGCCAACGGTATGTAGCCTATCACAGTCGGATTCAAATAAGAGAGAAGATATAAAGAGCTGAGTGTCTGCACGTCCAGAGACTGGAGGAAAGCAGCCACCCTCCCATTCAAACCCACTGCGGGTGGGGTAGGGGGGTGAGAAGAGATTGGGGTGGCGGGGGGTTGGGGGGTGGGGAGGGGTGGGGGGTTCTGGGGTGTTTAACCCATCTGCTAAAGCCGTGCCAGGCTGAAAACTGTGCTAAATCAGCGCTGTGGCTGAATTGCGGGGTTTTTTTTTGTCCGCGGCGCTGAAACATCTGCGTGCGAGTTTTTTTTTTTTCTTCCTTCTTTTCTTTCTGCGCCGCTTTCAGCGCCTGCAGGATGTGTGACTGCATGTGCCGCGCAAAAACAAAACCCAGAAACCGTCCCTTCAACTATCCAAACCACACACACACACACACACACACTGCTGTGCATTTCACAATCCTACCTTTCCGTCGATGAGGAAGAAAACAATAATCCACAAACGAATTGTGAGCGATGCTGTGATTCAAAAACCAGTTTGCACCTCCGGGGGGGAAAAAAAGCCCCGAAAACAAGCAGGGGGATGCGGTGATGGAGATGATGGAGATGGTGATGCGCTCCCGGTCTGGTCCGTATAGTGTCAGTACATTCCCCCCCCCCGGTGTAGTGAAAGTGACAGTGCTGCTGCTGCTGCCGCAGATAGCCTACTCGCCGACACTGGGAGTGAGCGGGCGGGGGTAGAGAGAGCTGCACGGATAAAGGGAGACAGAGAGAGAGAGAGAGAGAGAGAGAGAGAGAGAGAGAGGCGTGCAGATGGGGCCCGATGCTCTGGCTGACTGGCACACCGACACACACTTTTTGTTTGCCGCACATAATCTACCCAATGAGGCGTGTCACTCTCCGTCTCCTCCCTTTAACTCTTCACTGACCGACTGTCATTTGATGCGATTTATGGACGAGCAGAGAGATAGAGACCCCCCCCACCCCTTCCCTTCCTAACCCCCGCCTCCCTTTATTATTGTAATTCTAATCACAATAGTTGGTGGTTGTATTAGAAAAGAAGTGGCATTTAAGGAGTCGAATGTTGGGGGATCAAGTTTAAGTGCAATATCAGCTGGAGAGTCAAAACACGAATATC
Organism: Perca fluviatilis; assembly: GCF_010015445.1. Lineage (NCBI taxonomy): Eukaryota > Metazoa > Chordata > Actinopteri > Perciformes > Percidae > Perca > Perca fluviatilis. The sequence continues at coordinate 33,475,946 of NC_053117.1, forward strand.
TTTCACATCATGATAATACTAACAACAACAATAATTATAATGATTAATAATAATAATAATAATAATAATAATAATAATAATAATAATAGTAGCCTAATAACAATAAATGGGGGTGACACTGTGACACTCACAATGTATTTAAATGTATGGTAATTAAACGCTCTTTGTGTCTTTGACCCGTATCTGAAGTACTTTTTGGACTTGGACATTCCGAGCATGCAGCAGCGGGGCACTGGGAGCTTCCCCTTCCGCCTTCCCGCCGTGCCAGCCGGCTTTACCCGCAGCCAGAGCGGCTATGCATCCCGGGTAGTGTCACCGCGGACCGCTGCTGCTGCTGCTGCTGCTGCTGCTGCTGCTGCTGTTGTCTGTACTGTGTTCAGGCTCATTTAGGGGGCGCCAGTGCATAATTTGCATTGAGTGAAGGCTGATACTGTGATGGAAGAGAAAGCTTCAGGTCAGGTGCAGCCCAGCTCGGATGTTGGGAGGTTTTTTTCTTTAACTGCTTTTTGTTCTTGCAAAGAGAAAGCATTTCTGCACACGCTTTATATAGGCTACTGAACTAGGCTGTATAAAGCAGATATGTTAAGCTTATAACTTTTAACTTTCATGTATCCGTTTTGTATCTCACATTTGTTTTTCAAGACTAAAAATGACCAGTCTAAAGAAGATATTATAATATATACAAATATTTACAAACATTGACGATGATAAACTGGAATAAAAATACTTTTAGTTCCCTAATGGATGTGATAACTGACAACAAATGTTTGTTTTTTTGTGTGTCAAGTAACAATAAGAAATGTTTTAAAATAGAAAGATGTTCTGTATACTTTTTTTGGTGTTAAACCTGCATTTAATAATAATAATGAATGCAATGAGGAATTAAGGCTGTTTTAATATAAAACTGAATGAATTATATAATCAATGTCCTGTCCCCAAGAATGCTTTAACCATTAAGGCAGTGTTCAATGTCCTGCATTAATGCAGATTGAGCTGTTTATTTCTGAAAAGTGTAAAATTCTGTTTTGACAAAAGAACTGCCAGGGAAATCAAAACAGAAGAAATGACTTCCAAATCATATTTATCAGTTATTATATTCAACTAATAACACCACTTGTCAAGATGTTGAATTTATTGCGTCTTCAATTAAGTGTATTTTGCTCGACTGAAAGAACAAATAATCTTTTGTTGTTTCTGTTTCTGACAAATTCTGCAAATTAGAGGCACAAAAAACACTGTTATCTTTGAGAAACAAAGAGGAGTTTTGAGTTCTTTATTTTTTGCTGGAGAAAATCCAGTTTCAAAACATAACAGTTCATTTGATGTGAAGACTTGGGATGTAATACATGACCAGGGAGGGGGTCAAAGGTCACAGCGACAGCAGCCCTAAAACAGAGACGCGGACAGCGAGCTGCCCAAGGGCGCCTCAGAAGGGAAGAAATGGATGAAAGGGAAGTGTTGTTGGCCAAATTGAAACCCTTCAAATTAAACTGATCTGTTTCTACCACTTTCACTTGATTGAGTCATCTTGGCAGCAGTAGATGACACTGAAGCTGAGCTAAATTAAAAGTCTTTGCAACAGCAGGAAACATGAAGTAAAAGTGCTTGGGGATGCCCACAGGCCATCAAACAAATCAATTCTTCCTCACTTGCCCCTGCTGAGAGTTAAAAGAATGGTGACCCTCGACACCAAATGATGATACTCAAATGTTAAAGTATTTCACAACCAAATGCTTTTATGTCCCAAAAGGCAACAAATAAGATGAAATATTTTAAATAATTAGTCTATCATATTTGGATTCAGGTCCAAATAGACAGATGAAGAAAGAGCTGTCTTTGTGTTTTCTTCTTCTTTTGCGTCGCCTTTATTGTGAAACTCCTTAACCTTCTATACTGTCTGGTTATGACCAAAAAAAAGAGAAATAAAAAGTCATTTTGAAGATGCTGTGAGATTGCAGCATGTTACAGGTAAATTTGAGGCGTAGCGCAGATGAGCTGAAGCATCCTGTCGTGGACTGAATGATGAGTAGTGCACCAAAGATTTTTGCAGAAGGAATACATTCACACAAATACACTCGCAGTAAAAACCCACGAGTGGTAAAATACAATCGTCACAGCTTGCTGAGAGCTGCCGGTTTCTGGCCTCCCACTGTGTGTTTCTACCAAATCACACACTCTTACTTGTTTGGGGTTTTCATCTTGGTTTGGAGAAATTATTTTCATTATTAAAAAATGTGTTTGTGTAGACACGTCCATGCAATCGAGAAGATGATAAAAGTAGCATTGGCTCCTGTGCCCTTGTTGCCTGTGAAAATTGTTAAAATGAGAAAATTCATACATGACTGTTTGAGTTTTCCCATTTCAAGTCATTTCTTTTACATTTTGAGTTTATAATTTCTGCACCAAGATGTCGAGAATGAAGAGGGGGGGTCTAAATCCCTCTGCTCGCTGCACTTCTCAACCTCAATGGGCTGAAGGGGAGGGACCACCCAAAAATGTGAAAATGGCGGTAAATGGCAGTAAAAGCACGTTACATTTTTTATAAAATTGAAGTGAGAAAACAAGCCGACAGATATATTTTGCAGGTGACAATAGGTGTCGGTAATGCTCCGCCGGTTGAAATTCAGCATTAAAAAGAAGAAGAAAAAGAAGCAGTCAAATATTGCGATCGTCATTTCCGGTAAGTGCATAACGGTCGTTTGCGATTTGAGACAAGACTATGCTGTAGAAGTTCACGCACTACGCAAGTAAGTACATATGTAGACAGTGTACTGCACAGAAGTGTACTATTGGAGGTATCCGAGTTGAGGGACAACACTGGTGTTATTTTTGCATTCTAACATTAGCATAACCAGTTAAATGTTAGCATTTCGACGATGTGCAAAAATTACGCTGAATTACGTATTGAATGGAGCCAAGAAATACACAGCTTTGTAGTCTGGTTTTAGTCTGCTGTTTTCCTGGTTAGAAAAAGAACCAAGCCAATGAGAGATATGTAGGTTCAACATCATCGTCCTGTGCTAGAGCCACGAAACAACAACAGAAAGATTTCTATGGCTGCAAGTGTGGTTGAGATCAACACAAAGATACCAGTCTAGTACTTGTTCACATTAGACAATATCGTACTTCACAAATTGCATCCAGTTTCCTTTTTTTGTAGCGAGGCAAAAAGTAAAGGTTTGGATGTCTGGTGGTGGATGGGTGGGTAACATGTCCGACTTTAACGCATCCCGTTGCAAACTTTTAATCAATTTTGACCTTTTTTTTTTTTTAAAACAACACAACGTTTCCCTAACCTTAACCAAATGTGTTAATTGGCTAACTTTAACATACCTCAAGCAGTTTATTTAGCGTAGTCTATATCCACGACCTTCCACTTCCGTGACTGCCCCGTTGCCGCTGTATGTCCTTTTTTTTCCGACCTGATGTCCATTACCTAACGCTTCCTTTGGGCTGGAATTCTAAACTCCGGTGGATTTATGAGGACTATGGTTAACTGCTCCTCAGATCTCTGCAGGGTAAATCCAGACAGCTAGCTAGACTACCTGTCCAATCGGAGTTTTCTGTTGCACGACTAAGACAAACCTTTGAACGTACATCGTTTCCAATCAAATAATAAGTTCTAAAAAACCACAAGAAGCCGGAAACCAGCACGTTTTTTCTCCCATCCCGGAATGCTGTGTGGACTAGCCAGACCCTCCTCTACGGCGCTGTGGAGGAAGGTCTGGCAAAGCGAGACTAATTTAATGTAACCGTGATATTTCCGTAACCTTAACCATAATGTTGTTGCCATGCACAGCAATAGACAGCAAACATTTTAAAAACATCAGAATTAATTGTGCAAAATAACTTCATAAAACGTAACAAAGGGATTTAATAAATTGTCCAATATCGACAACCATGTCTGGCGATAGTAATGGATGCCTATAACACAACGTAGCCTGGTTCCACGCCTCTGAATGCCTCGGATTTCTTCAGCGATTCAAACTGTGACAACCGTGAATGAGATCGACAAACTATACAGGGTGTCGTAAGTCAAATTACACAACAACTCATCTTAAATTGTCATATCTTATCCGTCAACATGACAAAAATGATGTTCTGACTGTGTAGAACCGGCCGGAACAATGGAAAGAAGAGTTCCAACCAGGACAATTAGAACGAAACTTAAAAAACAAGCACTGACATTATGAACAGTTGTTGGCCTGTTTTTCTGCATCAACCGTCCAACTGAAGTTCCTATCAGGTAAAATTACCTGTTGAGTAAATACTGTATGAGCAAAGCAGATTGATGCCCAGAGCCCATCATTAATTCACCGTCATCATGCAACATCTTGTGGGAACATTCTTGTGATTATAAATGCCCCTCCATTAATTATAGAGAGAGTTTCTGACAGGATCATATTTTTTATCGTGGATCAATAGCAACAAGAAACCTGAGCAACTTCTACAAAACTAAACTTTATCTTTCATCTCAATGCAAAATTCTGTGGTAATGATAAGTCAATCCCCCCAACCTTTCATTCAACAGAACACGAGAATGACAACAGAAGCTTTTGCAAATTGATTTCAGCAGACAGACAGTGGCAGCGCTGCGTCCCGGACGAACTGTCTTTCTGTCACTGCGTCTCATCAAAGATTAGGTTATGTTTTCTGCTTTGAAAAAAAAAAAAAAAAAGCAACTTGGGAGGCTAATGCATTGATCTTCGATGGGTAAACACATCACAGGAAAAGCGCAGTTATTCACCCAGATGTCAAAGTCCTGAGCTGTGGACATGTTGACAGTTATTGTTTCCAACAAAGCTGTTTAATAAATTTCCCTACATTTTGATATGTGGAGCGGAATATGTTTTTTTAATTTCTTTTATTTTAATGGTCCAACACACACACATAAATAAAATAAAAGGACGATTGGACACTTTGTTCCTTTACAAAACAGCCTAAGTACTTACATCACACTCTCTTTTCCACCTGTAAACATTGCTGGTTCCAATACCAAGGATCATCCGGACCTATTAGCAAGGCAATTAGCCCCCAGGGGATTTAGTCTGCAGTTCCTCCCAGCTGTATACATGTGAAGCATTAGGATATTCTCTTCAGTTAGGGACAGTCCTATGAAGACATGACACTCATTATACTGAACCTTCTCTATGTTTTGTTATTTACACTCTATGTGTGGTTGGAGCTGGAGGGTGTAAGAAATGGAACTTGGATGAACTCTAATATTCATGTATTTGTCGAATTTGTTATTTTCTGATGGTCTGTATGAGGGTCTCTGTACCTGTGGTAATGTGTCCGGAATGTTGGAGAAGGGTGGGATGATGAAGTACATTGTCTCAAGAAAACAATCTCGTAAAAATCTAACATTAGCAACCTTTTATTTCAATTTTTGTCGAACCAAATTTTTTAATTGTCACTGTCTGCCTGTAATGTTGGTACCAAAGGAATTTGAGCTCATTTTACTTATAGATTTTACTTGGTTGCTCCAAAATCATCAAAGTGTACATTTATTCCCAGGCCTCTTTCCTTATTTGCCACCTGGTGCATTAGATTTATGCTCTGCCATTTTATTTTAATTTTATTAGCTAAATGGTCAAATTTATGCACTAAAGTGCCCTCATAAATTTTCACAAAGAAGAGAAAAATGTAGTGTCTATAGCATGTACTCTTCTTTTTGCTAATGCAATGCTTTGCCTTTGATAAATGAAATAAGTGTGAGGTTGCTGACTGCACAACCTATTATCATCAGTGGACATGCTTTTATACTGTGGTTCATACTCAGCATGGCTATAGCACCAGGGCCAGAATGTTCATGTAAAGTGCCTCAAGTAAATAATGTAGCCAGAACCTCTTTTTTTACACTATAGTGCCACATTATTAACATAAATATCAAGTAGTGAAAAACAAAAGGGATGTAGATGACAGGTTAAAGTTGACTAAAGTTTACAACCGTAACCTTTTTAATGAAATCTTACATGAGTCATTGTTTTCTTTTTTAGGATTTAGCTTTTTGATGTGGATATTTTATTTTTTTTGTTTATTTTGTATTAATGAAATTCAAGTTTTAAAGATTTTATTGTTCAATTCTGTCTTTTATCTCATCTTGGGATCATGTTATCAATATGTGGAGATGAATAAAACCATGTGTTTTCAGGATCCATAAATAAACAAATCAAAAACGTTTACATTATGTGAAAGTAGAAGTGTGCAAAATCTCCATGTAATGCTACCTATTGAGTCAACCAGTGTGCAAAGGTCATAAGATGAACATGAGAGGTTGCAAAATGATTACCAAAATAAGAAATAATAAACTCCTATCTGTCACACAAATTGTGTTGATTTCTTAAGTCTTTGCTTCCTTGAAAAATATTGTGTAGCTTTATATTTTATTGCCTCTAAAATGATGAGGCGTCACTTTTAGTTAAACTGGTCTTAAACCAAAGAGGTTGGGAAGGCACTGTCAACAATTCTTTGTTATGTAGTGAATGAGGGGTCAAGGCAGTGATTTTTGACCTATCGTGCTTTTATCTTCTGATTAGCCATAATTGACATCATCATTGTTCCGACGAATCAACAAGAAGGCCGTGGCTCTGAAGGGAGTCTTGTAAATACAGTCCAGGCGCAATGAAGAAGAGTTACACAATAAGAAAATAAGATCCAAATCCCTAACTGACGTGATGATGGACGAGCAGGACTGTGACTGTGAAAGTCAGTGTAGACCTTCCAGTCTCTTTCCAATGGAGGGCAGAAGAGGAGAGGGAAGAGAGAGGCAAAAGCAAAGAGGAAGTGTGGGCTGTTTGTGTGTCAAAGAAAGACACACACACACACACACACACAACACACACACACACTCACACGAGGAGACAATTCCTGTGATAGTTGAAGAGGAATGTGAAAGCTGTTCATGTGAGACAGAGGAGGAAGAACAGGCAGCGGTAAAAGGCCTCTCTGTTTCCAAGAGCTTTTGGCTCATACAATCACTTTTATAAATGTCAATCCTGCTCTCTCACTCTCTGTGATATAACACAACAGTGACTCAACCTTCAGCCGGTTCAGGATAGCTCTTAAAATGTGCTGTTTAAATCCTCCTCCGTCACACAGGAAGTGATGTGTTTTTTGTGTGTTTTTGGCACCTGCGGAACAAACACGAAGAGCTGGGTGGTTAAGTAAGAGCCAGACAAACGGACGAAAAACCGAAATTACAGTTTTCAAAAAGAAAATAACGTTATGTCAAAGTACTGCCCACATTGTTTGGCTGACACTAACACAAATTGAAATGCAAGAGTCTGAGGCCTAACTTGAGTTTTGTCCCTTTTGCCCACATGCGAACTGCGTTTAAGGTCACTGAAAATGGATCTTTTCAAAAACTCCTGTCAGGGTGAAGATTTTCAGTAACTCCGTTTTAAGTCTCGTTGTGTAGATGGGAAACATCGGAGTGCTGAGGCGACATTTCGTGCATTGGCAGACAAAATAGTGCTGGTTCTATCTTAGCTAACAGGACTTCAGGCGTCAGAATGGGCTACAGTGTTATTGATGCGCCATTGCAGCATGGAAGCATCCAGTAATTGCTTTTTCAGGCTTCTGATTGGCTAACGTGGCTTTAGGGTTAGGGTTATATATCACTGCCTGTTGTTTCGACATTCTATTGACAGCTCTTCAATTGTGGTTTTGCTTTTTCGTTTGGATAGAGATTTTGTTAAACAGTGCTTGTGCGGACTGGATTTTGTTTTAGAATGAAGGAGTGAAAAACCCCATATAACGACAGTGACCAGTTGTTTTAGGAAATGACTGAGCCTTTTCTAAAAAATGAAACCATATATTTGTGAGCTGTTTTTAATTTACATCTTCCGTAGGAACCAGTGGGCCGGAAGTGTCACAGACAGTGCAGGAAAGTCCGAAAGTATTTAGAGACAGACTAACACATTCTTGCATTATTTAATGCATAATTCATTTGTTGACAATCAAAAAATATAGAAGAACAAGCCACCTGTCCTTTAACAACTGCTGCATGTTGACTCAATCTGCAAGGTAAATTATTTCAAGAAATAAAAAATGTATTACTTTCCAGCCATCATATGTCACAATAGTTGGTTTTGTTGCTGGTACAGTAAACCAATTTAGTTCTGATGTAAAGCATTTAAAACCCAAATATGTTAGCGCAGAATACAAACAACATTAACGCATAAAGATGGACTTCCACACTGGCAGTAATCCTCACATTTAGCTATGAATTAACCAAACACTTTAATCCCCTCACTGCACGTTAAATTAAGTTGTCGTTCCTGTCCTCATAGACATCTAATGGATCTGGGGGGAAAAAAATGAGGGAAATTGAGGAAAAAAAGAGAAAAAACACAGAGGGGAAATGTAAAGAAAAAAAAAAAAAACTGGGAAGGAATGAATTAATAATGAGCCACTTTTATACCGGATCCAGCGATTATACAAATGGGGGAAACGGCCAAAAAATATTCTGTATGGCATATGGCACTTCAGCTGCCATATGTGCCAGTTTTCACAAAAATTGGCAATGACGTTCATGATGGTCAGTAGTAACTGCCAAAAACACAGCAAGGCCTGAACAGAGGGAGAGAGAGAGAGAGAGAGAGAGAGAGAGAGAGAGAGAGAGAGAGAGAGAGAGAGAGAGAGAGAGAGAGAGACAGAGGGATGGAGAGAGAGAGAGGGGGGAGGAGAGGGGAGTAATGCTTCAATAGCTTTGTTGGCTGGCTTGGACTCCTCTCTCCACAGCTTCTGGTGCTCTAACTACAAAGAGAAGAGACAGAGAGAGAAAGAGAAAATGACAGAAGAGGAGAAGAAAGAGGAAGGGAGAGAGGCAAAGAGAAACTGGCTGCGTTCAGATCAAGAAACATTTTCTACCTCTGTTCGGCTTGTTTGGTCAAGTGAGAACAATACCACTCACCTCTTTCATGGAGCGGGCTGGTGTACATGTCTAATTGACAGCTGAGCCAGTGGGGGCAGCGAGCCACAATTGTCCCTTTTCGACCAACAGAAGCTAAATCAGGAGCTCACGTTTCCTTTTGCATATTATGTTATGCGTGTCAGCACACCTGGAGAGCAGTAAAAAAATAATAATAATTAGGCTGACGATGGATTAAGAAATGTTTGAGGTGCAATATTCACACATGAGGAAACAATAACAGAGTGCTCTTTGTATTTATGTTTGAATGGTTGTATTGAACAGATTTGTAGAGAAGACATGCAGAGGTGGAAACAGAGACTGAAAAAACCAGAGCGTTTTTGACAGATCACAAAACAATATCCACCCCCATGTTGTAAAAACTGATAGTAGTGACACCTTGAGCTGAATAGGCGGGGTTTCCTCTCCACTTCAATTTGGTGCAAAACAGCACATGCCGCTGATGCCAACTTGAATTGATGATTTTGTGCGGCCACTAATTACAATATAATGTGTACCAGCAGCACTGTAAACAATACAGACTAATAAACACACATCTCTCACTGCTTTTAGTGGCTAAATGGAAATGATAGAGATTCAAAGTCATACCTGCCGCCTTATGTGCCGCCTGCATTGCATTTAAGCCGGTTTCCCTGTCCTTGCTGCTAAATAGTGGTGAACTGAGCACAGCCACCCAGTTCTGAAGCAAGTAAATCCTGGAAGTTACACTGGGAAGAGCTACCACCAGAAAAGGGGTTTTGGCTAAGTGAAGAGAGTTAGAGAATTCAATTTAAAGCCTGGTTCCTCTGGTCAAAACACAGGTAAAGTTCCTTGGGTCTTAAAATGGCCCCCTGTCCAAGGACAGAACACATTTTATTGGCACTTAAATTGACAGTTGTCAATCACACCACTCAGTATTTCAACTCATAAAACGTGATATTTGCAGGCACGTTTTCCAACTGTTAAATGTGCTACAGCTGCAGCTAACCACCCTGCAAACGTGTTTGCCCCAACAGATGTTTGTTTGGTTACTCATGTTAAAAAAAATAATGTGCAACACCCTAGATAAGAAAGAGACATTAGCTAGAAAGTTCAAGTTGGTTGCATTTCGAAGTCTGTGGTCTTGTGTTGGGTCTCAGGCTGCTGTTGGTCAGTTTCACTGTCAGCCAATGATTGAACAGTGACTATCTAACCTTGCGGAACAAACTCTTATTGGTCTCTGAATTACTTTGTTCTCAAGCTTTGGTTAGCTTGTGAGAAGATAAACAAATCAAATACACAAATGTAACAAAGACAACTCTTCCAAGAAAATCAAGTGTAGGTGTGATGGCTCTCTAAGGGCGTTTTCACACTCGGGCTGACTGAACCTGTGGCTGTTCGTGCCGAGAACTTGGTACAATCGTTTAAGTGTGAAAGATGCTGTCACACCTGGGTGGGGTCCAGAACAATGGTATTGGGCCCTTCACAGTTTTGGGCCACATACTTGAATCTATACCCAGGATCTTCAACTGTTGACGGGAAGTAATTGCTGTATATTGCATATTCTGAAAACATACAGAGTAGCCATTTTCTTTGTTTGAAACAGACTCAATGGGGCTGTGATCCTCACACCATTTTATGGGGGGATCCAAAACAGATTCTTCATACATACTGGATGATATATATATATATATATATATATATATATATATATATATATACAAACGATTGAAAAAAACAGATCTGGGGCGGGCACTTAATAGACAACCATGTACCTTAATACAAGCTGAGACATGAAGGGTTGTTGCCCACTTAGCTTAGATGAAGCTGGACATCAATGTCCTCAGATCCCATTCAGACAAAGTGACAATTCTTTCAATACGGCTTATGTAAGGGGGGTAGGAAACTTGACATAAATACACAGAAGCTTTAAAAATTACTTGGCCAATAGAAGCTTTTTTATCGTGATCTCTGCTGATTTGGTCTCTCATACAGCTCTAATTTGTACTGACCATGTAACACTCAAACACAGAGCCGATCTAGCTTCCCTTTGAAGATTTTCTGTCATGTAAATCCTGTGTGTTTGCTGCCTTTCAGCTCAATTCCCAGGAGCCAAGAACAACCTGGCGTATGCTCCGACGATTATTTTGGGACATCTTCAAAGGGACGATGACACACTTTCTGTCTGAATTACAAAGACTGCCCAGCCACTGAACACGACCCGGTCATTTGCATCCATCTTCCAAAAAAGTTTTAATTCTTGCTGCAGTCAACTAAAGGCCACGTAGGCCAACATTGCCTTCTGTGGCGTGCGTGATTCCAAAAATAAAAGTGACAAAAACATCTCCATCGCCTCAGACAGGGAGTGGGGTTGTGTGTCCCAGAAGAGTGAAGAGGAGCGAGCTGAGGGGCCTTTTCCAAACCTGGGCCACCCCCCGCTGCCACCTCTACCCCAGGCAAGCTGCCAGAGCTGCTCAAGGCTCAGAGCTGCGCTGAGCCGCCATGGCAAGGCTTAATGTTCCGGGTTCCACTGCCCTCAGGGCATCCTCCCATTCACAACCCAACACACAAAAACACACTTTGGGAAGAGAGCTGCACGTCTGCCTCTGTCTGGGCAGGGCAACGTCCTCCAAACTCTTCAAATGCTACACTTGGCTTTGCTTTCCTTGTCTCACATAACCGGGATAATTCAAACAGACTGAATTCCCCAGTTTGAAAAGTTTGTTAATAAATTACTAATTTGAGCTTTGTCAGAGGTGATGTTAGTGGAATTTCATAATAATAAAGGAAAATGTTGCTCTAAGTAAATGTTATTTTAAACAGTAAATCCAATCGATATTAACAAAAATAGGAACTGCGTGTAGTCAGGCAATTCTTCTTGTGTTGCACATAAGGCTACGACTACTAATGGTTTCCTCAGGTGTTCGGTGATTGTAATAATGACAGAATCAGTTGTCTGTCATTTGGGTCATTTCAAATTCTGGCACAATTTTTCTTACGTACCAGCAATTACTGAGCTCTGAGATGAATCTTTTTTGAGGGTGTAATCAGAAAATTGAAATGACAGAGGGAATTCTGAGAATAAAATCATAAAAGATGTTTAGGTTGAGAAGTGGTATTTATCTTATTTACCTTTGAGGCTGGCACATTCAACATTTTTGAAGAGAAAAAGAGATTGTATGAGCTGTTTGATTTTGGGAAAGTGAGTCCCATTTTCTTTTGTGTTGGAGGTCCTATGATATTATTTTTCCATAACAAAAGTCTGATCTCTTCTGGTGTACAGACAATTGAAAATGATAAATCGTCGTATAATTTCGATGTTTCATTTCGAAAACCTTCCTAACTTTTGTTTCAGTTTCGATGTGGACTTTGATTTCATAATTCTGACTTTATTTACCGAATTATTAGAAAATTAACCCCTCTACTAAAATATTTTAAATGTGGCCCCGGCATTGCTTCATTTACAGATGTCCTATGATGATAAGAATTTGATATGCATATTATTTTGTGCTTCTTCTTTTCCTGTAGTGATGATTGGAGGCAGCAATGGAAGCAACCCTAAAAATCCAAACCATAAAACATTAGGTAAAGAAAAAAAAAATCTTTACTTTGTTACATTTCACTGCTGCATCCCAGGCCCACAAAGTTCAGTGAATGTCATTTACATGCGTCTTTGAACACAGAGTTTGTAATGCATGAATTGCATGAGGTCTCCACATCACACTAGTCCTGCATGAAAAAGCTCATGTCACCAATTTCAATGTTAAACTTCTGTCTGAAAATGTTTTGGGAGGGGAGAGACAGGGGCTGTTTTGATGTAGCAGAGAGCAAAAAGAGAAAAAACTTGTGAGATGAAGATGACAAATGATGTGGAATGCCTTGAGGAGGGGCTGTCAGCAACACTAACATACCCCCCCCCCCCTCCCCGCAATCAGAGTGTGTGTGTGTGTGTGTGTGTGTGTGTGTGGGGGGCTCTTTAAAGCAAATTATGGGCTACAGCTGCTGAGTGGAGGGCATTCGAAGTGTGTATAGATGTGTGAGTTTGGGGGTGTGTATGGCCCCTCTCAGACTCCCTGCACAGGGAGAGCTCTGCGTTCCATTAGTGCATCAAAGTTTCATCTCAAAGAGACAAAAACACACAGAGACAGAACAGAGAATGAGAATTCAGGGGGGGGGGGGTACAGGGTTGGCTGACAGACTAAAAAACTGAATAAATACAAGAAAATGAAAAGCCATGCAGACTCAGAAGACACTCTTTCAGGGCGAAAAAAAGTTTTTTCCGGGGACCCGTCCGTGGAGAAATATTCAAAAGAGGAATTCAAAAAGCCTGTTTCCGAGAGCTAAGGAGCTGTTTTGACAGCGACATGAAAGAGGCCTCAGTGAGGAGGACCTCCATCAGGGACGGCCATGAGCAGCAAGTGCAGAACTGGCAGTGAAAGTTGCACGTGGCCACAGAGACACGAAAGCAGCACAGATCCAGCTGTGGTGAAAGTGACACCTTTTCACCACACTGTTGCTCTGGCTCCGGTCCCAACAGGAAGTCACGCAGGAGTTCATCTGATTTGGAAAAAAAATTATGATTTGCTTGTTTTTTTAAAGCCACATGTCCTCAATACTTACTTCTCTGCAGGATGAACAGAGGATAACATGGGTTTACTTATTTATTAGTTATTAAAAAGCAGCCATTTCACCCCAATTAACCTCAGATAAAATGAAGATGTTTTGTGTTTCCTGCTGCATCAAAACTTTGACATAAGTATTGATTTTTGGTTTTATCGCACAATAAAAAGGCTTTTATTGCTACATTTGAGCACAATATTTTATATATAAGTATTTTCCAGTGGTGGAAGAAGTATTCAGATCCTTTACTTAGGTAAAAGTATTAATACCATACTGTAAATATACTTTACAAGTAAAGTCCTGCACTGAAAATGTTACTTAAGTAAAATTATGTAAGTATCATCAGGAAAATGTACTTAAAGTATTAAAAGTAAAAATACTCGATGCAGAAAAATCCTCACATTTCAGTTCTGTGTTTATTCGGCTAATCATTTCAGCTGTACTTGTAGGGCGTTATATTGTTGGGTAGCTAAATTTATAATAAAGCATCGTATTTTATAAATTACATGTGTTTTGTATGCAAAAATCTTAATTTGTAAAGTAACTAGTAACTAAAGCTGTGTCAGATGAATGTAGTGGAGTAAATAGTACAATATTTCTCTCTGAAATGTAGCGGAGTGGAAGTAGAAAGTAGCATGAAAAGAAAAGACTCAAGTAAAGTACAAGTACCTTAAGTACAGTACTTGAGTAAATGCACTTAGTTACATTCCACCACTGGCATTTTCCCATGTCTTATATTTAATTTCATAACTCTGGAGTATGTGAGGGGTCCTAAACCCCAGGGTGAAAGCCGGAATAAAAACCTAACTCACTCCTTTCTTACAAATTATTTTGGTACCGTATGGCTTGCCCGGATTCGATTGATGACATTTATTAATAAGAAAATAAATCCCTCTGGACTTCAAGCGATGCCTCGCAGGGAGCTGAAGGCGGGAGCACCATCCCGGACATGCCGGCAGTCACCAGGGATCCTTTAACTTCTGACCCTGGTTGACATGGATAACCATGTCTGACCATAATCGCTTTGAAGCCCCCCTCTCCTTCAAGATGTTTAAGCCGAGGGAAGGATCGTGCCCTTAATGAGTGACCCCTGGTTTTAACGAAGCACTGCCTCGCCCCCGGGCACCCTATTCCCTGGACTTACTCAGGGGTCATGCACCCGGGGTTCATCGACCTCATTCTTGTCACATCAAGGCTAAGCAGACGGCGTTGTCCTCTACGCTTTCTACATGGGGGAGATTTCACAGCAGATTTACCTCATAACCACCATCATCCTCCTCTCCGCTCTCTGGGAAATCCCCTAATTCCCACTGTGATCTCCTTTGTCTTTGTTGTTGTCTGAGCCTGGCACGCACCCCAAGCCACCAGTCCCTGTTTGCCTTATGTGGTTTTTGGGAAATGGGGCGGAGAGCGCAAGGCTTTCAGGAGCAAAGAATGTGCAACGTGTTACCAGGATGCCTGCCAGGAGAAAGGATGGTTGTAGGACCCTGCTCTGAGTTTTAATTGGTCTCATATTCTTGGCCTCAAGTGTGCAGAGATTGAAAGAGAGTGTTCGAAAGAAAAGAAGGTATCAGAGAGCGAAAGGGGACGTGACAAAACGTAATCATATCCTGATGGTTTCATAAGAAAGAGTTTAGAATTACAGTAAACCCAATAGATTATCAAATAAAACAATGACACAGTATTCAAATCCAGAGTTTAGAAAACTGAAGCGGCACTCAGATGTATCCACTCAAACTGCTCGAGGAAGTTGGAGCGAAAGACTTTTGGAAGCAGCAAATGTTTCACTGCTAAGCCAACAATGTGACCCAATGTTTGGCCTCGGTTCGAGTCTAAGCTTCTAACGTTAGCGTTACATACACACACCTCCCCACCCCCTTGTACTTGAGTGGCGTTTGGTGTTAAGCTAACATGACTTGAGGCTCAGGCACTGCAGCTCAACGTCCGGCTAAATATTGCTGAGATTGGCCCAAGTTTACTGGTATTGTTAAGTGCACCCATTTAATCCTGCAGCCTCGGACCACACATCCGCAACACTCATTACTGTCACAGCCCTTTAATATTAGAATAGTGACCCTTTGAAAATTAGAGGATGACCAGAGAAGGACGAGTGATTGCCAGGAGGGATGTGCAGGGGTATTTGCCTACCATCCATCTAAACCTCTTATGTTCGCTTTGGGAAAACGGACGCCGTGGCATGGACTCACGTCATCCTATGTGGCCGGTAATCGCATTAAAAGTTCACACAGTAGTCAATGAAAAAACTGTGCTGTGCTGTGGCCGTCCTCAAAAGGATCCTATGTGAAGGGAGATGATGCGGCTCTCTGGTGTACATTACAGGGACATGGCTCCAGGGTGAGATGGAGCTTGTCAGATGATGGTCCTATGGATGCTCACAAAGTGATGTAAAGACACTGAGGGGACTTTAGCAGAAGATACGGTGGCCAGCTGAACTGAGAATGTATCTGACAGCTTCAAACTTTGAAAAAAAAGGTTTCACTTTCTTACAAATTATTTTTGAAATCAGTTCATAGAATGCCAGTAAACCAAAACATTATAAGGGTAGAGCCACTATCAGAAAACTCAACAGTAAAACTCTACTGATGATAAAGTGCTTATATTATGCTTTTTGGCTTTTTCCCTTTATTGTTTTATATTGTGTTACAAAGTCCATTCCAAAGGGAGTTACCATCTTTTACAGAAAACACTGTTCACAAACTGCTCGAAACCGCTCTGAGCCGAAGCCATGGCTACTGGCTGAAGCGGGTTTGTTTTGGATCACACTAGCTTGCTTGTCAGGGCTCGCCCTTCTCTGCTTCTGACTGGCTAGTAGTCCTTACCTAGATACTTCTCATGTGTGACTCCCAACAAAGATGGAATAGAAGTGAGATGCCTCCATCGGTGGCTAAAATGGAGAGCTCAACACACAGGGTAAAAAGAGGAGCTGCAGCAATGGGCAGTACGACAAAAATATGGTGTTTTTTGAAAATTAAACCATGTAACCGTATTCTGGTACAACCTGAATAGCAATACAATACAATCATGAACCTGAAAATGAGCATAATATGAGCTATTTAATACAATGTAAGTTTATTCTTGACATTTTGGTAAATAAGTGTTATTTATCAGCGAACAATTTATTATTTCCTGGAGTCTTGTTGTCACATTGAGGTTGCCAGTCAACCAGCTGAAGCGCTACACAGATGCAGTAAACGGATGGATACACTGTTGTATCCTGTAAGTATAACATGTGACTCCCTTTAAATCCAAATGTTTTCATAGTACTGAGAACCAGGCTAGCTTTTTCCCTCAGCTTCCCCCTCCAGTCTTGATGTTAAGGAAAGCTAATCACCTCCTGGCTCTATCTCCATACTTACTAAGGCTGTAACGGTGTGTGGATAAGTGCCGAACCGCTATGGTTCGATGGTCACGATTCGGTGCACACATAGAACACGGTATGTAGATAGATTCACATAATGTGAAACCAAAGTTCACAAGCAATTTTTAGCTGTACGCAGTCATACTGTATGTAGGTTAGAACAACAAGCGGAGTGGTGTACAAGTCAGTCACAATATGGCAAGCGCAAATGAAACGCCAGAGCTGGAAGACACACCCGACGGCGTTGCTACACTATTGGAGGAAGCATCCTCTAAGAAACCATCCACACAGGGCGTTTTTTCTTATTATTTTGGTGACCCCTGACCTTCCATATGGCACCACTGTCAGGTCAAAATTTCGACAAAATTTTGGTCAAGGGGAAGGTAGCCTATATGCAAAACTATCGGCTTTGCCATGAATTACTTTGAAATTCTGATATTTTGGATATTCTACTGGTGTCATCATCAGGTCAAATTGAAAAACCTTTACACTTTGTAGCACTGAACACATGCCGTGTGTAAGATAAAGAGAACCTAATGTGAATTCCAGAGAGGAATACAAATTGTATGCCATCGTAGCAAGTAAAACAAATTGTTCCCAGATGAAACAAACAGAATGATTGCTGCTATCCTTTCATCCTTCCAAAGGACGGGTGTGACGGTAGGTCCAGTTTTCTGGTTTCTACGTAACAAGAGCTGATGTTGGATCAATTTCTGTGTTTTCTGTCCTCCAAACAATAAGTTCTTCACACAACGGCTGATATCACTTACGTGGCCTTGACAGGCATGATTATTCATGAATGATTTGATACTTCACCCTATAATACCTAACATGTGTTTTCTCTCACTCAGGCTTGGTTAGAGAGAATGCGCTGAGGTTATTGATTACACTTCTGAGAACTTCTCAGCCAGTGTATCTTGCATCTTAGCTCATATGAGTAGTGACTTTCCTAATCAACACTGTCAGTTTTTCACAGCAGGGGAATTTTTAAAAAAAAAAAAAAAAAAAAAAAATTTCATTTTTTTTTCTTTCCTCCTTTTTTTTTTACCAATATTTTTTACCCCCCCTTTTTTTTCTCCCTCCACCCACCCCCCTTTTTTTTCCTCTTGTTTTTAGGTGACCCCCTGTTCTCACAACTTTTGTCCAATTTATACAATTGAAATTTTTTTTTTAAAAAAAAAAAAAAAAAAAAAAAATTTTTTTTTTTTTTTTTTTTTTTTATTTTTTCTTTTTTTTTTTTCCTTTTTTTTTTTTTTTTTTTTTTGTTGCCCCCAATTTTTTTATTTCAAGTATGTATTGATTTTTCAAAGGGTAGTTTTTCAATGTTTCTCAAGTTTACTTCAGACTTCAGCAATGCTAGCAGCTGAGGCTACTTAGGCCTCATGATTCTTTAAGCTAAACGTTAACATTACCATGCTAACATGCTTACAGTGACAATGCTAACATGTTGATGATTAGCAGGAACAAGCTAAAGTTTACGGTCTTCTTCATCATCTTAGTTTTGCACATTAACATGCTAACAAGTCATTACTGAATGTTCAGAAAGTCAATGAAAAGACGCAATTAGATGCCAATTTTCCAAGGGTGGTCCGAATTGACGCTATTCATTTTCAACTTGACGGAAAACATGTGTGCGTATCCTGGGGCGTTATGAATCTTTTTCATAAATGTACAGAGACTAGAGGAAAAAGGAGAAAGACTAAAGAGAAATAACAGAAAGAAGAGAAAAGAGTTTGTGGTGAGTTCTGAGTTCAGTCAGATGCTGAACACAAACACATAAGCTATGTTTCCATCGACCCGTTTTTATCCGAATTAAGTGATATCGAATGAAAAATGCCTAGTGGAAACAGTAAAATCCGACTGAATTTCATGAATATCGACTCAAATGAAATACGTTCGGTCTCATCGGATTTTCTCTTGATCGATATACGGCTTATGCGATAACTTAACTTGAAAAAGCTTAACGTGGTTTAATGTATCTAAACAACGATGATCATCACCAGATTTATCATGGTCATATCTTGTCATGAACACTTAAGCCTGTCAAAAAAACTAAATCGAAATCCAACGATTATAGAAGTTATCTCACGTTAATATTTTCTTCATCAGTGGCCGTATTAATATTATTAATATGGTGAGGAAAAAGCTTAACGTGGTTTAAAGTGGTTGATCAATCATCACCAAATTTCTCTCTCATATTACCCATCATAACCACGGAAAACTGTCAAATAATCTAACCCAAAGTCCAATTATTATGGACGTTATCTGACATAAAGCGTTTCTGCTTCAGGGCACCTGAGCGGCTGGGGGTTGACTCTCCACGGTTCTCATAGGCTTTATATGTTCCTAATACGAAATACTTTCTAACAACGCCATCAACATCACCAAAAAATCCTCTTCTATATTGCTCATCATAACCACTTAAAACAGTCAAATCTAACCCAATGTCCAAATATTATGGACGAAAACATTAACGTGAGATAACTTCTATAATCGTTGGATTTCGATTTAGTTTTTTTGACAGGCTTAAGTGTTCATGACAAGCTATGACCATGATACTGGTGATGACTGATCGTTGTTTAGATATTAAACCATGTTAAGCTTTTTCACGTTAAGCGTTTTAGAATGTCCCTTACGACAAGCCGTGGGACGTCCTGCGGAGTAAATGGAAGGCGCTCAAACAGCGATACACGGCTCAAAAAAGAGAGTTGTCTCGCAGCGGTGCCGGAGGGAAAATATAAGGCAAGTTCCACCTTTTTGATGAGCTGGATCATATCCTCAGCCAAAGGTCCATCGGAGCTTAGGCTATAGCTTGGCTTCTAATATTAACAACTACTTTTGTCTAGCAAAACTTTGTTCGCAAAAGTTCGCTTGAATCTTGTGCGATTCAGTTCAGAAATGAATGGAAACACCATAAAATGTCTCAAATCAATTCGATATACCAATTTAATCGCAAAACAGCATGTGACGTCATTACGCACAGGTTTTTATTCGCTTTAAAGCTGTTGGATGGAAACACACTTTCACCAGCTTTATTCGCATGAGTTTTTTTACCGAACTTCAGATAATTCGATTGACAAGTGGATGGAAACTTAGCTAGTGACACACTATACAGACACTGTCAACTGTTCCTTCCCAGCTAGCATACAGCTAATGTGTAATGGATACGTTGGCATTTTGGGGCAAATTTGCGCAAATAATGTTTTAATTTGAGCATCGCCACCTGCAAAAATGACAATTTTTAATTCAATTCAATTCAATTTTATTTATAGTATCAAATCATAACAAGAGTTATCTCGAGACACTTTACAGATAGAGTAGGTCTAGACCACACTCTATAAATTCCAAAACCCCAACCCACAACTGAGCAAACTTAATCTGCTGAGGAAGACTGTGTCATACAATCGAAAGCTCCAGAAGAGCTAGTAAAAGAACAAATCTTTGTATCCATCGGAAGACTCCTTTAATGATCCTTTCCTGATAGTTTGCTTTCTTAAAAAGCATATAAAGTTAGAAAATACAGCTTCCACCCATGTGTTAAAGGGATACCCTTGCCCTGAAATTTTACACAGGCCTACATGCCATTCATATTAAATCTTTGAAAATTCTTCTGCAGCAATATCAGGTTTATATTTGACAAAAGAAACACGTTGTGTGTCTGTCACATTTGGGTTTTGTGTTTACACTAGTTTTTAAACCTTGGTGGGAGCCTTCGTCTTAGCGATCTATTCAGCATCAGGCAGAACATCCTCTCCACCTCAGCCTCCTTTCTGATTCTGCACAAAGTTCAGGATGTTTTTCCACTTAATCTTCTGCAGCTATCACTCAGGCTTGGGTGGAGGCCTGCTGGCCCTCAAGCCCATGTTGCTAATCTCTGGCGACACTGCGGCAACTGCCTCCGCTGTCTCCAGTCTGCGCTCTGGAAACCTGAGCAGGAAAAGGCGGCGAGAAAGCAAAGTTGATGGGGACTTGGCGGTCGGCTGGCTGCGAGAGCAAAGCACGGTACTGAAAATGGCAGCTGTCAAGAGATGTGACGCTGAGGGGGAACAGGCGAGGTCCGACCCCCCCCCCACCGCCACCCTGGTCTGTCTGAGGACTTTGTCACATGCGTTAGATACTCCTGGTCGTCAGAGTAAATGCGGACCGGCAAGCTTGTCAAGTTGAGTGAGGAGGTATGTCGTGCGTGAACTCAAGTGTGACTGCTTAGGTAAATCCATTAAAGCGCTGAGAACAGGGGGGATTTCTTCATTTATTAAGACAAAGCCAGGGGAGCAGATGATATGAATATCTCATCACATTTAACATCATATTGCATCTAAGATACTGGAGATATGTTCAGAATACCAATAAATAAATAATTCAAATTAACTCTGAAACACCTTAAACTTGAAAAAGCCTGTGTTTGAAAGGTAGGTTTTGAGGAAGTGGATTGATAACTGAGGTATGGATCTGGTATACGATTTTAAAGCAACATCAGACACTTTTGGAATGTTGAAAATACAAAAAAGGAATATTATCTTAAATTTCTAGCTTAACAACAATGCAAACAACCCAAAATAACACGGGTAGAAGAATATACAATGTGCTAACATCATGAAAGAAAAACAAGTGCATACCTTTACCAAAACTGCACATTCCTACAGTATAATGAAACATATATTTTTCTTTTAAATGTGTAATGTTAAATACACACAGTAATAGAAAAAGTTTTGCCCCAAAGTCAAACCACTTGTTCCTTGTTAACAAAACTATTAAGGGCCATTTAGTCGCTGTTCTGGAGCTTTTAATAATAACATTTAATTTTCTTTTACATCACACCTTCTTCATCAGGAGGTGGAGTTTGAATTTCCATTTTCAGAGCACTTTCACATGCTTCTTGTTCATGTCTGTAAATGTGAAAATGCTTGTTTTATTGGCCTAATACCTAAAGTTCTATAACTGTAATTTCATTTAAAGCAAAAAACACAATTTAGAGATACGTTTTTGGAATGAGACTGAAAACAAAAGTTTCCTTCTGAAAAACTAATGACGCTTGACAAGAAATTTTCAGTCTAGATCCAAATCTGCATCCGAATAATCAGTGATAGAAAATAATTGTAGGCTATGTAGCAGATTTCTTTTTAAATCTAAGTGCAGTAGGCCATGATAAAACAGTTCAAAAATGCCCTCAAAATATTATTAAAATATTTGGGAGCTCCTGGATCAGCACCAACAACTGATCACTTGCTCCTTGGCAAATGGTCAAACATTCAGTCAGTAGTTATTCTCATTCTGCTGCTGCCAAACAAGCAAATGCAAGTGGAAATCTAATCTCTCTGCAAAGAGGAAAATGGAGGATAATCTTGCACTTCTAATTTAGCAACAATGCAAACTATTGCAAGAAATAGGATCATGTTCATCAGAAACAATATTGCACAGAGTGGCGAAGATAATTCCCTGCCCACAGGTGTTAAAACAGAAGTCTTCAGTCACTGAAAAAGTTGTACTGTACATGTTTAAAAGGCTTACAGCAAATCCATACTTTAGCCTTCTATATGATCCCTACTGTAAATGCATTTAACTAATGTTAAAGTGTAATGCCACCATTCATACAGCATGTTGTGCTGTGATACATTCACCGGAGCACCTGTCTCCCTGCAAGGTCTTGTGAGGTCAAATCCTCTCCTGAGCCACGAGAAAACAACAATGTGCCAGCAAGTTTTCTTCTAACACTGGAAAAGTGCAAAGACTCCCATGACAGGCTGGAAAAAACATCGGCAAGATGAACTGTGAACACAGCAATTGTGATTCGCTATCTTGCTCCAAGAGCCCTGGGGGCAGTTTGAACCGGGGCTGGTGGAACAAGGGGGGGGGAGAGAAGGATTGTGGGTTGCATTGGCACTTATTTGCTGCCAACTTAAGCGACAACAAGGCTCATGCAATTCCTTCTTCTTTAAAAAAAAAAGAAGTGTTTTTCCCCCCAGGGGACAGGGTGCTGTGGGACAGTCATTAAGCTGTAAAGGGATGGCCCTCAACAATCAGCCTCCGTCAGTGTTCAGCAGCGCCGCAGCCTGACATGTGAAGCAACAGCTACTGGAAAGCCTCGTCCACTTTGGTTTCACATCAGCGGCTGCGCTCTGGCTGTTCGTTCGCTTTGTCTTTCTTTGTTCCACTCACTGTTTCTCTGCCTCTTATGTACTCATTCAGTCAAATACACACGTGGATATTTGTGAAGTAACCCTGAACTCAGAAAGTGCCTGAAGAAGACTCAACCATGGACAGTTAAAGAAATGGACCAACAGATCCCGTTGCTCTGGACGGAGACCAGTGAAGTATATTAGGAGCACTTTTCTGGTGATGGCTGAGCGTTACTGCGCAGCCTCCAACTGAGCTTGAAGACGTAAATGTGACGTGAGCAGCCTGTCTGAAAGTTGTAAGTCTTCTGGTAGCTGTGCCAAGAGAAATATAAATCATTCTGTATCTTGCAGAGACGGAGAGTGTAGGTATATGTAAGGAGATAACATGGGCACAGGCTAATTATTGCTAACTAAAATGATAGTTAACATTAGTAATTAAACTTAAATAGCTAATGTAAGTTGAAACTGCCTGCGAGCTTCTCCTGTATTATACGGTAATTCCTCTACTGTGCGAACAGTAGCCCGTGGGTTATGACACAACCGTTAGCTTATTTTTACAAAATTGCGCGCTACGGAGCCATAACGTGAGGTACAAGGTAATGGAGCCTTTTATACATTGTTGTGTTTCTTTAGAAATAAACAATGGACAAATAGAGTCTTTAAACGCTTCAGATGTAAAGTTTTTCGCTGTCAAAGTGACGTCAAAATGAATGGGAGTCAATGGAATGATAAAGGCGAGTGAGTGCTAGGTAGCATCAAAATGGCGCCATAGGAGGTACGCGGTGTAGAGAGAGGCTTACCCCCTTGGACTCAACAACAGCAAGCAGAGTTTCCTGTCTATGGGAACTCCATTGGGACAAACTAGATTTAAGTCTAAGCCTGATGGAGGGCTGACTTCAAATCCTGACATGACACGGATTTTGATCTCAACAGTTTTTAAATTTGTAACTTGAATTGGTTGTTTATTTAAGCCTGTGGTTAAACACTGATTCTAGCTTGCTTTTTTTCCATTCTGAATTATGATATTCATCTCTTGTTTTTGCAGTCCCTTGTATTTTACGTCTCTGTTAGTGTTGAGTTTTTTTAGTGGTAATGCTCCATCCAAGTAAAGAATCTGATCACATTTTAAATGGTGTCCAAATATTAAATTTAATCAGTTGAATTGTATTCCAATGATAAAGTGTAACATTTCTAACACATACCTTCAATTCAATCATAGTTTTGACTTTGAATCTCAACCCTAAAGAGTTAATAGCAACATATTTGCTGGCCTTTAGCAACAAAATGGCATTGACATGTTTGCATGGGGACTATTTTGTCCACCAGGTGCTTACATTTCAGGCTTTCAGTAGTGATTTTCCAGTCTGTACTCTCGTTTGGAAGATCCTGCCAATGGAGGCATGAGAAGACTTGGATCAGAGGAAATCACGTCTCTCTGGGTTGTTGTAATGGCAACTGTTTGCCAATAGAGGTTGATAAAGGTTGTATGTTACTTAATGCCTCTTTAACTCATTTTTCTGTGATATAATTTTATGGATTTGTATAATAATGAGTGTTTCTCATAGTTGAAGAAGTGACTCAGTGGAATACATACAGTACAAGCACACAGTCATCATCTACGTAGGACTAGTTTGTCTGTGACCAGTATGAGCTATTTCTCACCAAATTATCCTGTAAATATAGGAACCTAAACATTCAAGAAGCACAGAATGAGGAACTACAAAATTAGCTTGAAGTGGTGAGTGTATTTTTTGTGTTTTTTTCCCACAGCTCTCAAGAGCTGTGATGTTTAGGCCAGATAAAGTAGGAGGAAGTGCAAACCATCATTGTGGTCTTTGTTTTATTATCCTTTCTGTTTTTTTTTTATTTATTTCTTATGACTGGGGCCTACTGACTGCTAAATGTGAAGAAATGTTTAAAAGAAAGAAAGAAAGAAAGAAAGAAAGAAAGAAAGAAAGAAAGAAAGAAAAGAAGACTCAAACTCTTTCACAAGCTTGCACCTTTGTGCATACACCTTGATATTAGGCCATGTGTCTGTCCAGTGTACATATTTCCATTAATTTCATCTCTTTCCTCCTCTCTCTTCTGTTATATCTTCCAGCTGTGTTTAAAGCTAATACTTGGTGCTCATGTTTGACCAGTCAGGGATGTTCAGCACTGCTAAATCCACTTGTTCATCCCACACTGAAAGTACTAGATCTACTACTTTAGTACTAGACCTTGATCACAAACACTTCTTTTTTTTTTACTCTTTGCTTCAGATGACAAACAACAAAAGCTTGTATGTGATAAAACACAAGAGAATCTGCCTGAGGAAATGTAAGAAGAGCATGTGAATTGAGTTTTTAATGTCTGCATATTCTCTGTTGTATGTTTATTGTTATCGGGCCCCTTCCGAAAAGCTTTTACTAGCTTATTTAGGGTTCCTTATTTCACCCGGCCAACATATGATCATTGTACCTTCTGACATTTTTTTAATGATACGATGATGACATGTGAAAAAAAAATTGAATAAATGTCACACATACAGAGCAAGTGTTTCTGTGCAATATCCTCATCTATTGTGCCACTATTCTTACTACTGGAATTACAGTAATAACCGCTACCATCATATACATAATTCATGCACCAATGACATAAAGAAAGTCATTGCTTTCTGGAAATGCTTTCCGAGAGCTATATGGTGAGCAGAGTTTTTTCAAAGAGTATCTTGTACCTGCAAGTTCACAGGATCAGCTCTGCGACAATGTGTGTCAATTATCAGTCATACATTATGAAATGTCTTTGAGCAAGACTCTGAATTCCCAAATGACACACTCATGCAGGGAGCCTTAGCAAAAAACTCCTCCAAAAATGTGTTAAACGTAATGCAATGATGAAATTAAGTGACTTCTCCAGAAACGAACGTACCTCAGGACGCCGCGCTGACCTGATGTTTGCACAGGCGGCCTGTCAGCCTGGAAGACATTTCATCAGAGTGGAGAAAAAAAACAAAAAGGTGGTGAAACATTGCTGACACTCATCTGCAACGCTCTGGACAGGAAGGTGAGCAAACAATCACCAGGAGCAGGTGCCTTTTGATGGACAAGGCTGCCAGCGTGAAGGCTGCATGTCGGCCAAGTAAATAAAACACAGAGAGGGGCGAGGATCGAGGGAGGGGAGAGTGAGACAGAGATGGATGCAAACTGATGGTTGTGTTTTTACAGACTGGCGGCGGTGTCTGAACTGCACTGTTTGTCATGTTTTGGGAAAGCAGGTGTTGTGGCTAATGCTAATGTTATCTATCTATTTATGTTCTGTATCTATCTATCTAAATTAAAACAGTTACGATTTAAAGTGTTACCATTAAAGGGATACGCCACCATTTGTTGAAATAGGGCTTATCACGGTCTCCCCTGGCTGTAGATAGGTGGGCCAACGCATTTTTTGTGCATGCATTGTTTTAGTCTGGTGCAACACCGACAGCACCGCCGCTAGTTAGCTTAGCGTAGTGAATGGAATCCTATGTTGCCAGTTAGCATGTTGTGAGTAAAAGTGAGCCAACAAAAGACAAAAAAACTTTTTTACTTGCACTGAGACAAAAAATGCATTGGCCCACCTATCTACAGCCAGGGTAGACCGTGATAAGCCCTATTTCAACAAACGGTGGCGTATTCCTTTAAGTCAAATCTCAACAGAGGGCGGCAGCTGTAGTTATCTTGGATTAAGAGAACAATGTGTTCAAACAGCGACCCCATTTCATTGTGTTTTAAATGCAAAACTCTAATTTGTTACTGTATTCAAGCTGGTTACATTTATCTGGTGGCTGTTTCAGTTAGCCACAAATAACAGCTATGTTTGTCAGCCAAATGTTGTCATATCTGGTCAATTTTGGCAAAAAAATATAAGTGTTTGGGGCATACTGAGCACAAAGGACGGATAGCAGAGTAGAAGATTGTGTTGCTGGAGTGGTTTTACAACTTTTTTGCTGGGTCCCCATTGGAATCCGTAACTTGTGTATTCAAGATGCCGCAAATGTTTCCGTGCCTTTGGAGACTCAAAACAGATTTTTGGAGGTGGGTTTTGAAGTTTAAGTGAGTAAGATGTCTATATTAAACATTTTTGTTATTGAATAATTAGTGTAGACGAGCTTGTTTACAAGCATCCATAATCCCAATCTCTACACTTTTACGCACATGGGAAAAGTTAGCCTCCAGGGATTTCTGCCAGAAATATGGTTAGGTTTAAGCAACAAAACGTCTTGGTTGGGTTTGCAAAAAGATCATGGTTTGGGTTAAAATATAACCTTTCTGGCCAAAAGCCCTGAAGGCTAACTACTCCCATGTGCCACATTTTGACAGATGACATTTAGCTTTTGCCCAACAGATTAATTTAGCATCTATTTTGCAATAACTAAGAAAATCCCCATAGTCAACTGACAAATGTTGGGAGCTTGGGAGAATATCGGTTGTTACGTTGCTCTTAAACTTCACATACTGCATCACCAAACTCTGGCTGTTTTGTAAAATCTACTGGCTGAAAATCCTAATCACTTTGTCCCCCTGACAATTATTCCAGTACGGGGCCAAAGTAAAGCTATCAGTGGTTTAGTCATCTAAGACTGTGACAGAAACCAGGAGTATCATTTCTTTTGTATGACTATGAAATCTATCTGGTGTGTTTGGTCTGGCCCTGACAATGAATTCCACAGAGTTTCCAGTTACAGATTTTGGAAACACTTTGTTTAAATCTGCTGCCCTACTGTTTTATGACTCAGGAAACAACTCATGTCCCGTATATAAATGCTTTTGCTTGTGCCACAACAATACATTTTCAAAAAATATTTTGAATTCAGTGTTTTCTATTTGTTTTCAAAATAATGATTCATATTCATACCCACATCCCATCATCAAATTCAGTCAGTCGGATTCATTGTTTGGAAACCACCAATGTCTTAACAAAATGTCATGGCAATTTGTCATGGAACCTTCATCTCATAGCAACATGAAAACAGTCTGATTTAAAAGATGTTCAGCAATATCTTCAATCCCATCACATTCAGTCTTGGACTAACTTAATAGAAAAACTTTAATAGAGCCGCACTGCAGCCCCACTGCTGAACATCACGCTGAATGTTCTACTTTGACGTTAATTTCCTGTTATCTGTTCAGCCTAATGTTTCCCGAAATTAATCCATACGTCCTCACACAGGCTTTCACTTCCTCCCATGATACTCCACGCCAAAGAAATCCTTGATGTCTCAACAGCGCAGTGAAAGAAGTTGAAAAGGTAATTCTGAAACGACTTCATCACCTGTTTTCTCCTCATCCAGCCCTCCCCGACGCCCCGTCTAAGAATGTATTTATCCCGATTTCCCTCTAATCCAATTAAACATGGGAGCAGAGGTGCTGTCACTGCCAAACATGTTGCTGCAGGAGCCAGCTGAGAGAAAAAAAGAAGCCTCGAGACAGATTAAGGCAAAGAAGATCCTTAATTTGTTAATCACTGAACTCTGCTGTCACTGATAGGGGGAACGAGCACGTCTTCATGAACGGGCCCTGATATGAGTGGGGAGTCAAGCGTGAAACACAAAGGGGGAATCAAGAACAATTACCGGGCGAAGCTGAGAGGATCAAAACGTGGATTTGTTTCATTATCTGGACGATGCCTCGCTTCCTGTCCGTCTCTAAATGCTAACGTCTGCCTCCGAGGAGCAAGGAGTCAGTGAAGATGTGTGCTTTAACTGAGGCTCATCATGCAGGGATTTTTAGTGTAGGGTGAACCCACAAGAAGTCAGCTCATACATACATCTTCATCATGTGAATTTACAGTTTGACACAGTTTTCAAACTGTTGTTAACTGTGTGATGGCTCAGACTTCTAAGGGGAATGAACGTAATCAAAACTGCATTCTGCAATATTTTCATGTACAATTGAACATGGGCATTTTTTTAATGATTATTTTTTGGGCATTTTAGGCCTTTATTTTCATAGGACAGATGAAGATATGAAAGGGAGGGGGATGATGCAGCAAAGGGCCGGAGGGCGGTCAGGTCATTGAGGAGTAAACCTCTATATATGGGCGCTCTACCAGGTGTGCTACCCAGGTGCCCAGAACATGGGCATCTTGACATTTACTGTGTACCTCTGAAGTACGTTTTGTTGTGATTAGGGCTTCAACTTTTTCATGTTGTTACAATTGTCTATGCTAAGTCACAAAGTTGGGGTGCAACAGAGACGTATCTTTTTTCCTTCAACCTTTATTTAAACTCGAAAGATCATTGAGGGGCGGCCCTCATTTGCAATGTAATCGAGTAATTGCAAAGACAACAACAGAAAAACAACAACAACACAGAAAAGAATATACCATCATAAGAATGAAAAAAAGACAATATAGAAAAAAAGTTGAGTTGATTTTAAGAAAGAGCTGTAATTTGTTCCAGGAGTCAGGGGCAGTTTTTCCAAGTTCAGACCGAGCTTGCGGAACATGAAGCAAAAGCCAGTCAGTAGAGCGAGTCTGATAATGTCCCTCTGAGTAACAGAGAAGTTCTGTAAGGTAAGATGGCAGTTTTCCAACAAGGGCCTTATACCGGCTGTAGACTTAAGACTTGAGTCGGATTTGAGTAACAAAAGTGAAGACTTGACTGCTGCGAAATTGAAAGCAAAAACATTTATCAAGTTAAGACCAGGACAAATTGCAGCACAATTTATAATAAGCAGACATGTATAAAGTACTAGAGACCCAGACAGAGTAAAAGTACAAGTGCTCTATCAAAAAAGTGATTTGAGTAGAAGTTGAAGTGCTCTTTAAGCACCACACTTAAGTGGAAGTACTTAAGTATTCAACATTTGCAGTTTATTTTAAAATGTACTACTCAAGTACTGAAAGTAAGTATTGTGTTATGTACTTATTAAAGAAAGCAGTCAAAAGTTTGAATATCATATTGTTACATATGTTTAGCCTAAAGGACACTCACAATTCCTTTGGCTGTAGCAGCAGTACAAGGACAGGAATGTACAACACTGCAGCATGTCATGAACCGCGGGTAGTTAGTTAGCTAGCGCTTACTGACAGCTCAAGCTGGTGTGCCATTTGTGTATTATATTTGTAACTTACCTTGATATGTTTCTTCAAATTTGATGGTAAATTTTTGAAGGCCATTATTTCACAATCTTTCGGGAGGCAGAGTAGGCACTTCATTCCATATGAATTGTCTTTCACTCCGACAAATGAAAACATGGACTCTAAGTAGGGCCAAGGGGGCGGCCTCTAGTTCTCCCAGTAAGAGTGTTCGCCCCATGTTGGCTGAGTCCTGCAGCGGCGCAGGGTTCAAATCCGACCTGCTGACCTTTGCTGCGTGTCATCCCCCTATCTGTCTCCCACTTTCAAATAAAGGGAAAAGCCCCCAAAAAATGATCTTTAAGTAGGGCCAGGGGTGGTCTCCTTCCTCACCCTCACCGCCACGATCACTGTTGTTTCTGGTTCTTCCATCTCGAAACACACTAACAAAACTCAAGTGTTCCCAATGCAGGCAGGCAGCAGAGCGAAAGGCAGAACGGGAGCATGCGTGGTCTTCTTATAAGACAGCGTGATCGCTTGATTCGCTCAATGATGAGCCAGCTTCATCAAACCTGGTGACAGAGCCATCTACTGGCAGAGCAGTAGATGGCTTTGGAATGATTCGTAACATTTTTATAATTGTAACGAGTAACGATGCAGCACAAAAAAATGTATCGGAGTAAAAGTATTAAACTCATCGAAAATATGTACTGAAGTAAAAGTGGAAGAAGGAGAAAAAAAATCATCAACATCTCTGAAAATAAGTAAAGCGTCGTGGCGACGTAAAGTAAAGCGTCGCCGCGACGCACGTCGCTCTCTCACTCGCTCGCTCTACCACACACTCCCCACGCACACACACATGCCGGCCCTGCTATTATATCGACGCACACACCAACCCAAGTAAACTTCAGGCCACTTACGTAGGCTACGGCGAAAGCCCTGCTAGGAGCCTCCGCAGAACTATAAATCATGCTTAAGACGGCAACAGATAGGCTTTGCACTGCCATACTGAATATTTTATTTTTAGGTCTATGCATTGGAAGAACTCATCTATGTAAAAAATAATATAATGTTTTGAAAGGACAATTTTCAAATGTTGTGACTTTTTAAAGGATTGATTCCTTTTTTCCTGATGTCTATGCAATGGAAGTTCTCGGAATGTGTCCATTAGCTCTTTCGGGATACATATAGCCTATGAGTATTGACTTGACAAAATCCAAATCTGTCCTTTATTGGTTAGTATTCAAAGACTTGAAAGTCATATTAACTCTGACCTTGTTTTTCTGATGTCTTGTATGACTGTTCAGTGTACAGTTTTCTCTCACTACAGTTTGGCATGGCCGACCTGCAAAGTTACGCTGGTCAACTTGAATGCTTGTATTTATTCATAATGTGTTTTGTTAACTTTCTAATGATGTTGGGATTCATTTTGCCAGCTAATTATTTGACAGTCCATCTCTGCCATAAGACATTGCAATGGACAAAACACCAAGTTGAAATAATAACAAATCTTATCCTTATACCTATAGCACTACAGTATTTGAACATGGATCTTCCAACATGGCAGCATGTCTTCTGTAACACCAGTAACTGATGAAGCTAATGTGAAGCAGTTGATGGATTTGCATGTTGCTATGAAATGAAAAATGGCTCGTTAAAAACAACAAAAAATAGTCACTGTGTGCATAATTACCATTTACACATATCAGGCAGGGGTAGGAGCTGTCTAACTCCCACTACACTCATCACACACACACACACACACACACACACACTCACCCTTTTGGCTTTTGTGTGTTTCGACACTTGGCCTCAAGTCATGATTGATAGATGCTGTTTACTTGTGGGCAAGGCACTCAATTTCAACTTAAGATGCCATTAGGGACAAACAATGCTTTCTCAAAGGAGGAAAAACAAGCTAAAATAACACTTATTAAGGTAATTGTGAGTTATAGATGCCATTAGGGTTCGATGGATCTTTGTTATTGTGACTAATATTTCTTTGGTTGGTTTTCTTGAGGTGCCTTAATTTTCTGACGCCTCTCCAATTATCGATAACGAGTTTTCTTTTCTCTTGATAAAGCATCATCAACATGCAGCAGTTCTAAACTTCAAAGACCTTCAAAGGACAAAGCAGTACAATCTCCCTCCTGCAGAACAGCACAGAAATATTTACTGTACACAAAATGCTTTCAATTGTTTTTTCATCAGTTACAGTAAGGAAAATACCTACTGTACTGTGATTGACTAGAATTATTTGAAATGTACTTGAAAGAATCGGGCCTCAATGGTTGTTGCCCTCTGTGAGTTAGAATGGATATACTCTTTCAGGTTCATCACAACGTGCAACTTTTTAAACTGAAGAAAGACAACAAAATTAATAAAGAGAAGATATGGAGTAAAAGGGCGAAAAAAATAAAAATGGAACCACATTGTAGGTGGAGCTCCAGACCACTACTCATATACAGTATGTAGCCTGCAGATCCTCCTACTGCAGGAAACAATCGATAAATCAGCTGTGCTTCAGAAATGATCGTTGGCTTAATGGTTAAATATCAGTCAAAAAAATGTCAAAACGTTTTTTTCTAAAGAGCTCAAAAACATGTTTTGCCCCAAAATGAATCCATCCCCCCTCCATCTCCAACACACTTGGCACATTCCACAAGGAAGGCCTCCATTAAAAAGAATGGATTGAGCCTGTCCTGATTGCGATATTATGAATCCCACTATGGCCATGCCAAGACCCGCCCTTCAATAGCATTTATTGGCCAGGCGTCCATGCTTACGCAAGGTAACGTAACCCCATTTGTTCAGGTCCTATCCCCTGACCAATCAGCGATCCTAAAGGGCGGGTCTTGGCGTGGCCATAGTGGGATTCGTAATTTCGTGTCCTGGTTTAGGGTTCTTGTGTGTAAAGCTGAAGATGGTAAAGTGGAGCAGATAAAGGTAACAAATTCAGACACACCGATTAAAACAATAGTGCGTTGTTTCTGTCGCCCCCATGAGGAATTCTAAGTAAAGACAACAAAACTGTTGGTGCGTCCACATGATACAATCCTTCTGTGATTGCGCACCAGTCCCACCCCCCCTCCACGCAGTTGCTAATAGCCAAGGAGGACACGGAGGATTAAAAAAACATGATGGACTCTTCCGAAGAGGTAATTATCTTCACTCGAGCTTCTCCACGCGAAAGTCCCCGGATGACACAATCTTCTGAACACAGCCATACTGAGAAATACAGACAGAGTTGTGTCGTGCTGATAGTCTTAATTAGCTTTGTAGAAACTAATTTGGCAACGGATTGAATGTAACTGACATTCATTAATAGAAAAAACTTACACACTAAAACTTTAAATAGGTTATCAAAGTATAATTACTCGGATAACAAAAACTCTTTACCCCAAAGTGGGGAAAAACATGTATTTCAACAAATACAAAATTAGCTTATTTACATTTAAATGTTTTTTAGCTAACAAGCTAGCCATAAACAAACTGAAAATATGACTTGAGTTTTGTTCAGACTTGAGAAAGTGTGCAAACTTCAATAAGACAGGACTTCTGAGATTCTCCCTCTTGTCACTGGGCCTAGCTGTTGTTGGGTAAGAAATGGCTCCAGTATGCAAGCTAACTGGTCATTAAAACACAATGTCTTGTTTTGTATTTCTTCACATATTTAATACAGGAATACCATGTGTAAGTCAGGTAGCTTTCAAGTTGTTGGAAAACAGGCTAGCGGTTGCCCACTGATTCCAGTCTTTGTGCTAAGCTAGGCTCTAAGTCCACTATAGTGGATGAAAAGAAATAATACTGGAATCTTTGTCTTCATAGGACAGTGGGTTTGAGCCTGTTCTGTAGCAAGCAAATACCGTAGCTTTAGGAGGCACAGTGTATTTGTTTTACAATTTCTTCAACTTTTTTGGGATTTTTCACCTTTAATTTTTGACAGGACAGCTAGGTGAGAAAGGGGGAAGACATGCAGGAAATCGTCACAGGTCGGATTCGAACCCTGGACCTCTGCGTCAAGTCATAAACCTCTTAGTACATGTGCGCCTGTTCTACCACTTATCCAACCCAGCCTCCCTTAGGAGTGTTTTAATCCAAACCATGATCTTTTTCCTAATCTTAACTGGTCGTTTTGGTCTTAATTTTCGGCGCGGCAAAACGGTCATATTTTGTGGACTAAATTTAAGTGTAATGTCCGCTGAAACGACCGGCAGCTCGCGGTGCTCTGTACCCGGCTCAAAGTCACCTATTCTAGGGTACGTGAACCACCAACTACCGCTGATACAACGCAGGTCTGTAGCCAGCATCACAAAGCTCTAAAGCGGCTTAAACAACTAGCAACTGCCGCTCGGCGTCATGGAGCTCGTAGCCAGCTGGTGTCACGGAACACCCGGCGGTCTCCTAATTTCGTAGGAGTGTGGAGTATGGTGTGCATACATTTTCGTACGATATCATACAGACGAGTTCATGAGAATGCGTTGACGTTTTTTATTGTGTAGAGTTTCAAGGAGAAAAGTCTGTCAACCTTTTTGTTTGATCTGGTCAGTAAAATCAAAATGAGTGATCCCTTCCTTGTTTTATCATTGTGCAGGATGAAGCCAATTTGTCTTATCTGCATGAGAAAGTAATCATTTAAAAGAAAGAGGTCATAGGCGTTCTATAGAAATCTTACAAAATCAATATAGTTGATAGAAATGTTGCTAAAATAACAGTGATTAAGGTAATATGAGTTCTAGATGCTATTAAGGCTCGATGGATCTATTACTATTGTTAGGCTACTCATGTTTTTTTGGTTGGTTTTCTTTAGGTGCCTTGAAGATTGTTGCTAAAAAATGTTGCTATGCTTCTTTCTTAACAAATAGAAATATTTGTTTGTTCTTGCACTTTTGCATTTTGTCATGGGTTTATCTCTTGATTAGCTTCAACACTTCACTGCTTCCATAAATTAGTGTTGTTGTTTTAACTGTCACTTTTGATTTCTCCTCCAGCTTAAAAGCCCCATGACAAATTCATGCACTACAACTATTTTCCCAAGCCACTGGATTCTCATATACACGTACTTCCCAAATAATGGGAAATACATGCTTGTTGTTTTTTTCCATTCTCTTTGTTTTATGGAGCCCTGCTCAGGACACAGCAAGTTAGGTAGCATATACTGAAACCAAATGGCGTGCAAAAGAATTAACATTCTAATTAAAATCTAATTAGACTTTGATTCGCCAGATAATTATACTCGTGTGTCGCTGTTCTCTGGACTATTCAGATTTGATGAGGTGTGTTAGTGGTAATTACCTCGCTGATATGGAGATGTGTGACAGCGCAGTTTTCACACTGAGGCAAAACAAAAGAAAATGTAGTTCCTTTGTATAGTCCATGTTTTAGTCAAAGCTGTGGTTTAAGTAAGTTCTTCCACAGAATAAGCTGAGAGAACTTCCTGAGAGAAGAGCAAAATAAGAGTTTAAAGCAATCAGGATTTAAAAAATTGCAGTTCTATTAACATGGTCTATAGTCAAGTTGTATGTTTACATTATTAGGTTTTCATGACAAAACATGCAAGTACGTCATTCACGGTACATTCTACACGTCAGTAGTCAGACCATTTCTGTAAACTAAAGCTCTTTATTGAAACACAGACAAATATTCAATTGAGTTTAAAGGGATAAAACCATTCAATCAGGACAAGAAAATCGGCAAAATATTAAAATGAATAACTTAAATTCGCTAATGTTGAGTGATTAAATTAACTGTGATGACAGAGGAATCTTGACCATATCAAGGACTGACATCACTGTCTGTCATGATATGATATGTATATATATTTTGAATGAGTGCAATAGCCAAACATTAGCCTAAGAAAACATAAACATACTGTCATCTTTATGGTAATATTCAGTAGGGCAGGGTATCGTTCAAGAATTTTCGAAACCGATACCAATACCGTGACTTTGAAAATGGTTCCAAAACAATACTTTTTTCAATACCAATTATATAAAATCCATTTTTACAAAAACGAAATAACAATGTTACACATAATGGCACTCTTTTTTTTCAGCTCCTACTACGTGAGCCCCTATGGAAGAGGATATGGGCCACATGTGAAAAAATGTATTTGAGTTCTGAGAATAAAGTCAGAATTCTGAGAAATACAATTTTTAATTTTGGGTGTTTTATTCAATTTCATAGCATTTTAAAAACATTTTTTACATGGTTTCAAAACAGCATCCTGACTAAACTTTGACATATATGAGTCTGTGATCCACTTGACATCCTCTCACATCTTAACTGTTAGTCAAAATAATTTATAATTTTGCTTTTTTAACTCAACATTGGGTATAATGTCATAAATTAGGTTTATTGACCATGAATTAAAAAAAAGCATTGAAAAAAGTGACAAAAAAGTTAAAAAAAAAAAATTATTCTGACTTGAACTCAAAACTCAAATTTCAGGACTTGAGCCAGGACTTGAAACTTGCAAGTAGAAAAACGTCATAGTTCATAGCGCAGTCAAGACAGTTATATATGTTAAAGTGATTACAGAAAAAACAGGTGTTGATTTCCTCAGAATTCAAAGGCAGTATCTCCAAATGAATATGGTCTACAAACTAGAGATGGCCCGATACCATTTTTTGCTTCCCGATACCGATTCTGATACCTAAACTTGCGTATCAGCCGATACCGAGTACCGATCCGATACCAGTGTGTCGTATATTTTATTATGTTTTAACAACTGTAAACTACTATCCCTGTATGGATGTGATATGATTTCTATCTTTGTTGTCTGTCTGGCTCAGGTTAAACTCTTTGTGAAACATGAAAAAACACAAACAATGAATGCCACAGAACTTTCTTTTATTATCCAGTTTGACAGTCAGTTATAACGGAAAAAGAACATAAATAAACTACTTTAACGTAGATTTTCTTTAGGGCTTTATTACATGGTATCGGATCGGTGCATAAACTCCAGTACTTCCCGATACCGATACCAGCGTTTTAGACAGTATCGGAGCATCTCTACTACAAACCTTTATTTTGCTGCTAGATTTACATGGATTTCAATGCTGGTCCCATCCATAACAGTGACATACCTTGTAAAACCAGCCAAGAAATATACCTACATGAATTACAGGAATTGCAATAGATGTGTAAAGCCCTTTAACTCTACCTATATTGAGAACATGTGTTGCGGAAGATACAGGTAAACCAGGTAGAGCTCAACAACAGCTGTGGTGTTTTCACTTTGACTGCTTGTCTGTGTTTTTACTTAATGCCATAGCCTGAAGTCACATCCACCACCAGCTACACACACACACACACACACACACACACACACACACACACACACACACACACACACACACACACACACACACACACACACACACACACACACACACACACACACCTTGTTCAAACAAGAGGCAAGTGATCAGATAAGACCAAACTGGGAATTTCCTGTATGACCTCGACCTGGAATATACTACTGTAAGAACTGTATCATTAACATTTATTGTAACCTGAGGGGAAGGTAGTCAGATAGACAGGAGTTACGTAAATGTAGATGTGAGAGGACTGTGATTTGCATCATCCTTCTTGGTATTCCCTTAAAGACTTTTGGTTGACACTTGGCCACATGTTCATATTGCATTTGGGTAATGGTGTGTAGCTCAGTGGGTGGAGCGTGGCAGCAATAAGATGAGGAAAGCTTCGGTTTTATGCATACAGCTCCATGGTGCATTGGCAGGTTTAGAGGTTCAGCTCCCCGTGTAGATCAATGAGTAGAGAAATGCACTGAGTCTGCCAGGGTTGGGGATTTAAATCACACAATGAGCCATCCATGCTGAGGATAGAGACACGTGCATAATGTGCCTTGAATAAAAAGGCAAATTTAATTAAATGTTAAACAGAAAATTCCCCATGCTCTTGCATTGTTGCATGTCATATCTGTGATGCACAAAGCTTTCTATAAGTTGCTTTGTGTTACCATGGAAAATGAAAATAGGTGTATCCTGAAAATGTACTTATTACATTTGCTCTATAGTTTGTTGGAATTGTTCATCATTTTCTCAACAGTTTTATTGCATTCTAGGGTCTGTTTCTGTTGTGTGTTATTGAAGTAACCTAGGCCAAAGTTATTCTTGGTTACATATGAAGGTTGTTTTTCACATATGAGTTATAAAAACGGAAAAAGAAGGAATAAAGAAACAAACTGGTTGAGAAAAGAAACACAGAGAGGCTTATGAAAACACATCTCATCCTCCAGAAAGAATTTGTAAAGAATACTTTAATAGGGTGATATCAGCTAAATTGGGCCACTTTTTGGTAAATCGTTTGGGACAATAATACAATACCATATATGCCTTTTACATGTGTTTTTATGATTAATAATGACTGTTTTTGATAATTTTGTGTTGAAATTATTTAATAAAATATAATTATTTAGGCCCTACAGTTCTTGAAACATCAGCTCTGCCAACATTTTTTGCATGAGCAGTTTCAGGTAAAATGGGCCAGCAGCTTCAGGTAAAATGGGCCAGTCAAACTGCAAAGGGAAATAGTCATTTATCATCAATTTTAATTTTAAAACACAGTTGCTTATACAGCCACATAACATTTAAACTGCATTAAACAAACAAACATGCATATGTGCCATTCAAAAAACATTTTGGGTGCAAACCCACATATTCAAATGTGCAATTAAAAAAAATCCATTTTGGAACAGCATAGATCAGTGAACCAAGCTCTGGGTTGCGCTTTAGACAAGTTCTGAAACCAGTAATATCCGGACCTCCCTGCTTGGAGAAACCAGATATGTTGTTCTTGGCGCACCGAAATCAAAGACCACTTGCTGGACATCACATTTTGTGAAGGGAAACCCCTCCGCGCCAATGTCTTGAGGGTGGCAGCAAGCTCCCCTTTCCGCTTCTCGGAAGGTAGGGCTTCGCCCTGACACATGTTCACTGCCAGTCACCTTTCCACTGATGCGTCTTTTGCAGTGTGGATCGCGGGCACACCCCATGCTCGTGATAAGAAGTGCACACTCACTGTAATTCCTTTCTTGACTCCCTCCCTTTATTCATCTAAGGCCCCTTCATCCCTCTCCTCTTTCCACGGATTGTAGTTGTTTGGCCTTCCTTTCCCTCCCTGTTTTATCTTTGTATCCTTTCCTCTCTGGTCCTTGCTCCTCCTCTCTTTTCTCGGTTCTGTCTCCTCTCATTTCCTCTGCATTCCTTTCTCCTCACCTGTTCTCTCACTTCCTGTCTCCTCTGCTTGTCTCCTCTGTCATCCTTCCTTCTCTCACTTCCTCTCTCTTTCCTTCTCCCTCTCCTCCTCTCCGCTTCCTTCGTTTGCCATACTCACTGTAAATAAAATACTACCATTATTACTGTTGGGATGTTGTGTGTGTGTCCATGTACACATACACATACACACACAAACACACCCTTACACACACACACACACACACACACACACACACACACACACACACACTCTAACACGTGTGTATGTGTGTTTGTGAGTGACAAATGATGGCCCATTTTAGCTGAAACCATGTGGCCCATTTTACCTCAGTGGGTTAAGGTAAATTGGGCCACCAAGAAAAACATCACTTTTTCAAAAAATATGTTCATATACCAAACTAACAACATTATTTCTGATTGATGCCATCAAGACAGATATTATGCATAGTTTTTATGGGCATGTTTTTTTTTATTTACAGATTTATCATCCTTATAATAGTTAAGTTAGATTTGGTATGCCAGGCTACTCACCATGCAGCTTTCTGGTGCAGTCTTGATTTGAATTATTGCCCTGCCCACCATAGCAACCATGAACCAATCAAATCACCTGTCACTTGTCAAGTACAGTTATGACAACAGTTTGAAATCCTTTGCAGTCATTGGCTCTAAATTCCAGAGGGGCTGGAACCCCCAAACCTTAAATGGCCCATTTTACCTGATGGCCTATTTTACCTGATATCACCCTACCTAATTTCAGAATATTTCCTGATGCAACGCATTCTTCATGAGAACAGGCTGCCTGATGTAACATCTTTTATGAAACATCTTTGGTTTCACACATGGCAGACCTCTCATCTGCAGCCTTTTCCTGGTCTCATGTTGCCAAAATAGTTGTCTGTGTTTCCTTTAGAGTGAGTATTTCCTCTGTATTGGGAAAAGAGTTTGGGATACTTGCTATGTTTGCCACATGTTTATTCATACTGTTTTAAATGAAGTCTATCACAGACATCGAGCAAGCCAAGCGGTAATATATGCTTCAATGAGAGACTCTCAACATTGATTACAAAAGATTTTGGGGGAATTGTGAAACTAAGAAAAAGAGAAGATGCATATTACCATGCCTGCACAAATTGTGTGGTTCTTAAAACATGTTATCAATCATAACAGCTTGAAAATGACAAAATGGAAATGGTCTTTTAGTATCAAAGGTCCCCTCTTTATGTTAACTCCAAAAGTACAACAATAGGTAGAGTTTGCAGGCCAGAAATGAACAAAGTATATGGTTTTAAGTGCAACACAAATGCAATTTTTGAGGGCCAGTTATTTAGTCCTTTTGGTCCAAATTTCAATAAATATACCAGAATTATTTTTTCTATACATATAAGGTGTATACTGTATATCACATTGGAGCAAAAGCTGTGTATAATTTAGCTAAATGAAAAATAATTTTAGCCTAACATAATAGAATATTAGCAGAACTATTTTTACAGAGTCTCTAAATATGAATAATATACATTGACTGAGTGAAGCATGTTACAGCAAAAAGGTTTAAACATTCATGCATGAGCCCATTGGGAATCAAACCCTCAACCCATGCAGCAGTGGTAGTGCCTGGCTCTTGAACAAATAAACTCAAGTATCTAAACTCAGCTCTGACCTGTGTGAATATTGTTAATGTAACATTATTGTACATTATTGCCTTGTACAAAAGATGATACAGATGTTATTGGGTGTGTGTGCAGTTCAACAGCTGGTTCCACCAAGGGCAGGCGCACTGGACAGGAAACTGACGAGGCCTTAAAGGGCTGTCGGAAAGATTGGATTGGAACTTGAAACAAATAATTTGTGAACACCGTATCACTACTTTTACATTGACAAGACGTATTCCCAAGAAGAAAAAAACAAAACTGATTACACATTATCAGTAATTTTACCCTCTGTACAAAAAGGGGGCTGTTCTTTATAATGAGTAGTTCTACAACTGCATTTCATTGTGCAACCACTGTATTGTAGCCTATAATGACAAGCTGAACCTTGATTTTTTTTCCTTTTAATGTTGATACTTAAGTAATCTACATTTTATAAAGCTTTCAGTAAATAAACGTGTGTAATGGAGTATTTCTACTTATACTCCACTTAAAAACTAATGCTAAAAAAAAATGAATCTTTTTTCGCTTTTCCACCATTTAATAAATATGCATGCTTAGTAAAAAATATCTCTCTACCGGTAAATGAAGCGGCGTTGAGCTATGTGTCAGTGCATATAAAACAAAACATAAGTGTTATGACTCAAATACAACAATTTTTAACCATGCCCAGCTGTGGTTTAAAAAAAAGTCCCTCCTCTAGTAGTCAGAAATACGAGCTTTGGAGGAGCACGTGAAGGCAGGCTAACTTTTCTGCGGATTGTGTATACTTTTAGCACGGTGAAGTTTGTTGTTAGCTGTGATTAAGGTTTATCTTCTAAAAACAGGGGTCGATATGGGTTCATGAGCCAGCTGTAGTTTTATTCAGGATGTGAGCGAGTGAACGTTGAGTCAGGAAGATGAAGAAACGACACAGCTGTTGACGTCAGGCGGTGATTTCCTTTATTTCGCAGCACAATCAGTTAACTTGGTTGTTTTGGAGGAACTTTGACATGTAACGTTAAGCTCCTCGCACTGCGGGATGAGCGCTATATATTCAACCTCTGCGCTCTGTGAAACTCTCTAAAGGCTACTTGTTGCTTTTTCAACTCGAGACTTCACTGAACTTTGGTGGCAACAATGTTGGAAAAGCTGTCACGTTATTTCACCACGGAGGGTGAACTTTTTCATGGAAAGAGTCGGTGGACTTCGGCGGCGGCTGCTGTGCTCCTCCTGGGGTTGTTTGCGTCGTCTTGCTGGGCAGAAGAAGCATCCTGTCACGGAGCTTACGACCTCTACTTTGTTTTGGACAAGTAAGTAGAGCAAAAAATGTGTGTCAGCTTTTGTTTCTGTCCTCTCTCGTTGAAGCTAACGATGGAAACAATGTGACCCCTGCACCCTGCAAAATAATATCTTCAAATGTAACGGTAGCCTAGTTGTTTTTCTTATAAACGGTTGCATGTGGAGGGAGATGAGAAAGCTCACATGCATGGCCACATACTGTTTTTATGTATTTATTTTTCACCCGAAGTGGTGACACCATAGGTTGGGTAACACATTTGGCCAAAATTATGTGGACAATCCTTTCCACATATAACAACCATGTGGACAGAGGTGTACACACATGGGGTGTACCCTACACAACAACTAAAGGGAGGTCTGAATGCTACAGTATGCCAAGACAATGATGGTGCAATGGTTTGGGGGCCCTTTGCTGTTTCCACATGACAACATCCAGCTGCACAAAGTCAGCTCCATTTTAAAATTAAAAAATGTTTTTCCCTGTTTGTTGTGGAAGAACTTGACTGGTCTGCGCAGAGCCCTGACCTCTCAACCCCATCCAAACTCTTTGGGAGGAACTGGAATGCAGTCTGTGTGAGTCAGACCTGATCATGCATTTGTGTCTGAATAATAGCAAATCCCTGCAGCCAGGTTCCAACCTATTGTGGAAAGCTTTCCCAGAGGCTGTGGATTAATGCCCGTGGTTTTGGAATAACATGTTCAACAATCGCATATGGGTGTAATGTTTGGTTGCCCGAATACGTTTGTAGTGTAGCTAGGGCTGGGCGATAGGGAGAAAAGCAGATATCACGATATTCTTGACCAAATACCTCAATATCGATATTGCGGCGATATTCTAGGGTTGACAATTGGTGCTTTAACAAAATATCTTCACACTTAGATTTTAGATAAATAATCATCAGTAATGTGGACATTATGTCTACGTGGGGGAAAGGCAAATAATAGAACAGCTAGAACAGTCTGGTAAGTTCAGAAAAGTATATCCCTTTACTGTAATGCAGCCTTTAAAACCAGTAAAAGACAACACTTATGTCATATCACGATATTACGATATCCAAAATCTGAGACAATGTCTAGTCTCATATCACGATATCGATATAATATCGATATGTTGCCCAGCCCTAAGTGTAGCTATGATAATAGGATCCAGTGGCCATATTGTCTGTCTATGGAGCCCAAAACTTCTTGCCTGTCAATGTCTGGTCAACCCATTTTTTTCTTCTTGTGTCACAGATTTCAGTGTAACATTTTCTCCAGCACATGATTCATTGGGCTTAAGACTGTGTTTATCCACCTCAATAACTATCACAGAGGTGCTCATCTTCGGCATCATCATCATGGTGTTCATTGGGGATGCATTAACAAATTCAGTTAAAGTTTTTTTTAAGTCTCTGAAGATTTCAGGAAAATAGTTTAAAAAGCTAGCAGTAATGTCAAATATAAGTAGTGTGTAGACTACAGCATGAAAACACCTGTACAGTCCCTCAAAGTTGGAAATCGATGCATGCAACCTTCTGAAACTGGTCAGGTTGGATCTTAGCCAAACTCAGCCTGGCTTGTGACTACTCAGATCTGATAGATAACTGATGCATGTCCCTGATTGGCTGGAGTCTTGTGGTGCTCAGTGGTTACATGGGAGGAAGAGAGTGTGCTGACAAACCTCATGGAACCACACAAGTCTAACCATGACCTCTCCCTAACCCTAACCGTTATGTGGCTATACTGTAAACCATGCTGTCTCTAGGAAGCATAGTTGGTCATTGTATCATGAGATTTATCCAGATATTGTTTCCCTTACATGAGACATGCTGCCAATGTCTGGAGGTGACCATGAAAACAAAATAATGGATGTTTGTCACCTCTTCCTCCCTCACAATAACAGAAAATGCTTACTACATTAAAATATTTTTTTATAAATATATATCCAACCATGCTTTGTGAAGTTTACATCATTTCAGCAGTTATGGAGATGGAAATAGCCATGATCTGTCTTATCAGTGAAAACAGGGTTCTCTCAGTCATTTACATTCCTTGAAAGTTTGT
Organism: Perca fluviatilis; assembly: GCF_010015445.1. Lineage (NCBI taxonomy): Eukaryota > Metazoa > Chordata > Actinopteri > Perciformes > Percidae > Perca > Perca fluviatilis. Next base: position 33,520,204 of record NC_053117.1, read on the forward strand.
AGATTTAAAAACTTTACAAGTCTACAGTGTTGCACCCCAGTATCTTTTAATCTTCTCTGTCCTATATGATCAACTAGCAGGGATTTTACCTTAACATAATAAGACCTTAAACACCACTGCAAAGTCCTTGAATGTTGTGTGTGTTAATCATGCAAACTAGCAAGAAAGAATCAAATCACCAATTGAAACAGACTTTGGAATTGTACCACTTCCTGTGTCTTTGATTCACCCAAACTGCTGCCTCAGGCAGCAAACAAACAGACACTACACAGCCAGATGCAGTCAGTTCAGCAGCACTTTGCAGTAGCGTCATGCAAAAAGGTCTCCAATATATTATAGGGAGTTTACAGCCTTGACATCAACTGTTTTTAATCCTGTCCTCCCCCGCCTTGGAAACGTGCCATTACTCAGGGCCGTTGAGTTGAAACACGGCTCCCTGACCCATTTTCAAACTACCCCACCCTCATCTCAATTGCTAAATTACAGGATGTGACTGAGATCATTGGCACAAGTTTGATGCAAGTGTACGTATACATTGCATATCTTGTAAGTTGTTTACATAATTGATTTGCATATGCACGTTTATATTTGTGAAATGTAAAAAGCCTAATCTGCAGTTATTGCTCAGTCATCAGTTTTTCAGCGTGTCAAATAGTAGCATGTCTCTTTGAAGGATGTTTACTTAGTCCCTGCAGATAAAGTAGCTCTACTGTTAGACTTCCTGACTGTACCGATAAGACTAAGATCCTAATGTCAGCAGTTTGTGCTGCAAGATTTGTTGCAGCAGTAATGTGCAGCATTTTTGTACAAAGAAACTTCCTTTTTAGTATTCTAACACCAAGTTATGATGTCTCAGTCTTAGGCCAGTTCATGAAAGCTTTACTGTTTGGTTCTCGAAACACTCCAGTAACTATTTCTTTCCAAGGAAATGTTCTGTGAGGTGGTGAAACTTCTAATGTCACTAAGCCTTATTTATTCAGGGAAGTTTGAGAATGCCCCGATCACGCTCGCACAGTTCATTCCCACCTGGAGGCTGACCAGTACAGTCCCACTCTGATGTGCTGGTAAGCGCTGTTCTTGCACCTGGATTTATCCTGCTGGTCCGGGGAGCTCACTAGTGATCATCTGGTCACAATAAAAATCTTCTATCTTGTAATCTATCATTTCTTTTTACGATAACAATATACATTATCTGCAAATTCAATTGAGAACTAGGTGGGCTGCTATTAGCCGATATAGACGTTAAACAAGAGTTATGTATAATGCAATCTCGGAACCCATCGGCTAGTGGTCTGACAACGATTTAGCCCCTGGGGGCAACGAACAATATTTTCGGGGTTCCGGTCCAGATGACATTTCGGCAAACCTCTATGAACGGATATCGGCGTATGAATGCAGATAAATAAATTAAAAAGCGAAATAGTTGTCAGACGATAGCCGATTGCTTCCCAGATTGCATATCGGTCAATGCATTCCACCTCTTTTGCTCTCTACACGGACATGCAATGAACATGTAAACATTCTGGATATTTAGCATTAGCAGTGATAGCCACCATTGCACAACAGATTGGGATGGAAAGTTATGGAAACGCAGATAAGCACGGTCAACATGATGCAGATGTGTTCCGGAGCAACAACTGCTGTACCAACGCTACCCGTTGACACAGTGTTGTCAGAGTGCAGTGGATCTCTCCTTTCCGCTCCCGGTCGTCTCTGCCCTCCACTCTGTGACCTTGTCTTTGGGCAGCAGGGAGGAGAGAGAGGTGGCATGAAAGATGAGCCTCCTAATGTTCAAACCTTTGTGTTTTATGTTCTCCGTGCATATATTGAATTGTAATTATTGCTTTAATTACCTCCTTGTCGTTACATCAAGGGCACATTTTACACACAATGTTCATTGTGGTCAAATTGACTTCTCGAGGGGTGAGAAGGGCCAAGGGCTACAGGTTGACACCCACCTGACATTTGTCCTTGGTTACAGTGAGAAATGTATGCATAGTTTTCAACAATTACTACTTAATGAGTTTTAATGAGACAAAAGACAGTGGTGGAGGAAGTACTCTGTGCATTTGCTGTAATAAAGATAGCAATACCTCAAAGGAAAACCTCCTGTTACCAGTTTTCATTCTTTCATGCAAGCTGGAGAAAGGAAGGATTGATGGAAGAGCACATGAAAAGAAGGAAGTTGGGAAAAAAAGAGACAAAAGAAAGCTGCAAAAGGATGAATGAAGGAAAGAAGAAAAGCAGGAATGAAACCAGGAAGGATATAAAATAATACGATTTGATCTTTTTGCTCTAAATAAAATAAATCCAACAATCCCAGCACTTATAAATGAAACCATTCTACTGGACTCACCCCGCTGGAATCATGCTAAATATACCAGGTCGTACTTTAATTACAAGGTTGGCGGTTCGATCCCGATGTCCTTGAGCAAGACACTGAACCCCAAGTTGCTGGGAAGGCCAGCCTTGCATGGCCGCTCCACCACCATCGTTGTATGAATGTGTGTGACTGAGTGAATGAGACGCAAATTGTAAAGTGCTTTGTCTGTTAATGTAAGGTAAGTTAAAGAAGTGCTATATAAATGCAGTCTATTCAAGTATAGCTGTTGTACTGTACATTATACTTGTGTTTTTTTTTATGTTGCACATTTTCTGTTTGTCTTTTGTAATCGGCTTTGAGTGGCTGACTTGGGAACCATTGCTAGTGTTGTGCTAGACATAGTTACTGTAGTATCACTTTGGTGATTTGCCTACCTTTTTTTATTTTGGGAAATAAATTCTAACTGTACCAACCAAGTAGATTTGTAGAAAGGCAAAGCTCCTGTGAACATGTGAGTGTTCTAACAGCTGAAGTGGCTGCTATAGAACACAGACTTGTCAGCACAATTACCCAGCATGTGGCTGGTGATAATGTCCAACTGTGGTTGTGGTACAAAGCACAAATACTGTACAGTATTTTACTCCCCAGCACACAATCTGCTGCAGCTCACAAGCTGCAAACTGACTGTTATTTTCTTGTTTCAGGTCTGGAAGTGTCGCTAATGACTGGGTCGAGATTTACTCGTTTGTGAAGAACCTCACTGACAGATTTGTGAGGTGAGTGCAAAGTCGCCATTGACATTTTCTTTGGAAACAAAAACAGGGTTTCGTAATGCTCATATTTTGAAATAAGAAAATGCATGAAGTGAAAGTATCCTTAAGGGCTGCAGATTTAGCAAGAAGCAAGGGCAAGCAATGATTTAACATACATATAATAAAGCAATAAAAACAAAAAAATTTTAGAACAATTTTCTTCCAATCACCATCTCTTAAAAATGACATGATAACTGATAAGCATGAAAGCAAGTCAAATGAGCTGATTGGTTGGTGAAATAGTACAATCTTTAACAAACTTTTTGACTCTGTTTAATATTACCGTGGTTGCTTTATCGGATAAATGGCTATATTTAAAGAGCCTATGACCACCTGTTTTACAAACTATCAAATTGCTAAATCTATGACACCCTTTTTGCACATAATTCATTAAAAAAAAAGACGAAACCAAAGAAACCGGCTTGAAACGTTCGGCTTGCATAACGTTTGAGTCAAACGGCGTCTGCCAGCACAGTACAGACGGTGGCGACCCAGCCAGAATGAAGTGGTTGGTTGAAGAAAATAGCAAAGGCACCAGGTGGGAGTGGGTGGCAGAGAGGAGCAGTCTTCTGGGCTGTGAGAATGGCCATTTGCACCGGGGGGGTCCAGCTCCACACTTATCCCCTGCTTCCACCACAGAACGGCTGACAGGCAGACAATGTACAGTAAAGCAAAAGAACACTGGAAGGCGACGAGGACAATCTGCTAAACAATGCTCGCTCACCAAGAGCTCTTCTGTTCTGCCATGTGGAGCAAACTGGACTACTTCATCAACCCCCCCCCAAAGAAAAAGAAATCCCACCACCACCCTCTGATATGTCCTTGGCATCACTGCCTCTCTATCCGTAGTCTCTCCATACTGCTTCAGCGGTAACGTGTATATAATCATATACTCGACTGAGAGCCTGAAGTTTGATGTTAAGTTACCACCCACGATTTATCATCTGTGACTTGAGCGTGGTTAGTTTTTAGTCCACATATGACTCTGAAACTTGCAGACAGGATGTGGATGTATAAGGCTGCTACTGCCACCAGCCAAATCTGGCCGTGTGGCTTAAAGATTGTGCTATGTTTGCGGGGGAGGATCGCGACTGGGCCATGTGTCATGTGGGTGAGAAATATCAGCACCTCTCCTTATGCTCCAAAGGCTTCGGATCTCTAAAGGAAACGCTTGTGCGCTTAACTCTCTGAAGTTTAACTCTCTTTGTGGGATGGCATCTGTGTGCTGTGCGTTTTGTAACCGAGATAGGAAGTAACTGAGTACATTTACGCTTTAAGTCCTGTACTTTCTCTGGTGTTAGTTATGATGAGTTACTGGTTACTTATAGCATTTAAGATTTAAGTAGAGATCCTACTTTTTCTCTTCATATATCAATTCTGATAGCAGTGCTACTTTACTACTACTTACTACTTTCTTTTTAAAATTTTTAATCTGTAAACTGTGTATAAATGATTGGCATTATTCTCCTACAGATATGTGTAAACTGAAGCTTAATCTCTAACTATGCATCTAACATTCTTTTTAGACTTGCGCAGATGTTTATTATATTGTTGTTGCGTTTCAAAGAAAAAGTATTTATGTATTGATCACATCGGTCCGATACTGGACCCATTATATAATGCCATTATCAGCACCAGGGGCCTCGTTTATAAACGTGGCGTACGCACAGAAGAAGACGTACGCCGCTCTCTACGCAAGAATTTGGATTTATAAAAAGCAAACGGAAGACGGGAAAATGTGTGGAAAATGATTGTAGGTCTAAAGCTTGTTTTAACCATTGTGAAAGGTACAATAGGAAGTTTCACTAATTACATGCTCCTTGTGCAGAAATATTTGTCATTTCTAATAAGATTAATTCCGACAACTTTAGCTTTTTAGATACAATCAAATTGATGGGTAGAAAAAGGCATGCCAATGCGTAATGACGCACAATGGCTGGCTTTACACTGTTGGGAGATGTGGCAAATGGAGACCGACAGCAAGATGACTTGCTGGCAAACGATGACGAGTGGCCTCAGCGCCGGGTCCCACTGCCTCGAGCTGTCCTTTTGGATCTCCGTGCTGTTTTGGGCCCAGCGTTACAGAGGAGCACTCGGAGAAACCACACTGTGCCGTTGTCATGCCGACACCTGTCCCACTTCAAAAGGGGTCAGCTCCGGCGTCCTGTTGCAGAAACACTTTCTCTGTGTAGCGCTAGGCGTTTTTTGCATCAACTTTAATATCAAACCATTTCTTTTTAATTTGGGCCACGGTCCGACCTCTGAGGCTGTGGCATTAACTGCGTCTGCAACATGTTGTCACTCTACAGCTTTTTTTGGCATTAGTAATGCCCACACTGTGCCCGCCAAACATATTTTCCTCTTTTCCACCTCTCTAACAAAAACTCCAACTTCACATTGAGTGAAAGTCCTTTTCTTTGTTTTCCTCTGTGCACACGATGTCGGTATGGATGAATATTTATTTGGGGCGTTTCACTGACTATTTAAGGGCAATTATGGGCGTGACATGAAGCCGCCAAAGCGGCGCTACATTTAGAGTCGATTGTGATTTATTAAGGGAATCCGGCGGTTCTATAAATCCGAATATTTCGGTTCGTACTCCCATCCTATGTTTCATCTGTACGCCACTTCTGACGCAAATTCGCCGCACAGATTTATAAATGAGGCCCCAGATCCTAATTTTATAATCTGTGTGAGATAAGTTGATGAAATAAGACCGTTCGGTTAAAATCTTTTCAGGAACTCTGAAATGACAGAGTAGAATTACAATATGGAGTAACAGGATGACAATATTAGGTAGATAAACTAAATTGAGTATGGATCAAAGTGTAGCAGTACCCAGTATTAAAAGCGGGTTATCCCCTAATTTAAATCATTAATTTTCAGTCTCTTTCTTAAATTGGCAAAGTTGTTATACAACTGTTTTGTGCTAAGAAAAATGTAAAGGCAGTTTGGCTTGTTTTTTGATACTGAATGATACTAAATGTCAACAGTATTGGTTGTACAGAGAAGACTCAGTCTGATGCCAGTGGTCAGAGACACAGTGTGAGTTCACACCTTTAAACAGTCACAGGTACAAAGTATATATTTGTGTGTGTGTGTGTGTGTGTGTGTGTGTGTGTGTGTGTGTGTGTGTGTGTGTGTGTGTGTGTGTGTGTGTGTGTGTGTGTGTGTGTGTGTGTGTGTGTGTGTGTGTGTGTGTGTGTGTGTGTGTGTGTGTGTGTGTGTGACTCATCATGACAAGATGTTTCCTGTTGGTGAAGTGATTAATCACTTCCTTCGGTCCCAAGGAAGCTGCTTTAGTCATACACTAATATTAGTTGACATTAAAAGAGCCCCCTTCTGTTTGGTTAATTATACGTGCCTCTTTTATTCTCCTGAACCGAACTGAACCCCTGAAAGAGCTTTATATAAACCTGTCAGTCACGCTGACTCCTTAATAGCCATTCTGAGTGTTTTCCATGTCATGTAGCGTGGGTGGTCGATAAAGAGAATGAAGGAGGGAAGTGATGATTTTATGGAGTAAGGAAGGAGAAAACCTGTACAATAAACATTATAGTATATTGTCTTAGCTTAGTGCTATTCCATATTAAGAATGAGACATTTTGAGAAAACCTAGCATTTCTGATTTCTAATGTTTGATTGCTGTTTTTCTCTTCAGCCCCAGAATGAGAGTCTCATTCATAGTCTTTTCGGCCCAAGCCAAAGTCCTGCTGCCTCTGACTGGAGACAGGTAATAAATCTCTGGAATAAATTCACGATTCTCTTGAAAGTACAGTGCTGCTTCCATGGTTACTGTCCCTTACCTTAAGGAGTCTCGTGGTCCAAAGATGTCCATTTTGTCTACTTTTTTATAGTTTTTTTTTTTTTTTTTTTTTTTTTTTTTAAACTGATGGTAAGATTCCAGTTTTGTATTAGATACAGTACAGGCCAAAAGTTTGGACACACCTTCTCATTCAATGCGTTTCCTTTTTATTTTAATGACTATTGACATTGTAGATTCTCACTGAAGGCATCAAAACTATGAATGAACACATATGGAATTATGTACTTAACAAAAAAGTGTGAAATAACTGAAAACATGTCTTATATTTTTGATTCTTCAAAGTAGCCATCCCTTTGCTTTTTTATTAATAAGGGAAGAAATTCCACTAATTAACCCTGACAAAGCACACCTGTGAAGTGAAAACCATTTCAGGTGACTACCTCATGAAGCTCATTGAGAGAACACCAAGGGTTTGCAGAGTTATCAAAAAAAGCAAAGGGTGGCTACTTTGAAGAATCTAAAATATAAGACATGTTTTCAGTTATTTCACACTTTTTTGTTAAGTACATAATTCCATATGTGTTCATTCATAGTTTTGATGCCTTCAGTGAGAATCTACAATGTAAATAGTCATGAAAATAAAGAAACACATTGAATAAGAAGGTGTGTCCAAACTTTTGGCCTGTACTGTACATTGCTATGAATTATAATAAAGTGTGGTCTCAAGTATCAGTATGTGCTTCATTTTCATTATATACAATACAAATAAATCAATAATTTCCGTATGTGCAAGTTAAGTACAATTTTCCATAGCTGTGTATCCAAAGCTGTGACACATGTTTTCTTGAAATTAAAATCTCTCTAATATCAAACTAACACCCTTTCCAAAGCTATAATAATAATAATAATAATAATAATAATAATAATAATAATACCATGTGTATTATTATAGTAGATATGAGAAAGTATTTTGTTGATTTGGGTTTACTATGAACTTGGCCTGTTCTTGCAGGCCACCGTAGTGAAATGTTTGCATGCTGACATGAGGTTGAGGTCAGATGTTTGAAATTCCCCCTGGGGCTTTGAATGCTAAACTGGATAAATGGCTTCTATTTTCATCTTCATTACAAGAACAACTTGTTAAAGTCTCTTTTTGGAAACCTGCGGTTGTCAGCACGACCATACCCACCATACTCACCAAGTTTCCACCACATCATGTAGCTGCTGTACATTAAGGGTGGGAATCAGCAGAGGCCTCACGATACAATATCATAATGATACTTGCGTCACAATACGATATTATTGCAATTTTAAACATATTGCAATATTCTGTGATATATTGTAATTTATTACCTTTTTTTCCAGTTTTTCACAATTTCAAATTATGTCCCCAAAAGGAAACTTTGTCAACATCTGTTTTATCTAAAAAGATAGATTTTTCTGTTTGTTCATCTCACTTCAATTTTATTGCTGCAAAATCAGATTGTCAAGCAGACAAACACATATAATAATAATAATAATAATAATAATAATAATAATAATAATAATAATAGATCGATACTTGGCGTCTGTGTATCGATACTGTATTGCCAAAGAAAAATATTGCGATTCTATGCTCACCCCTGTACAGTAGCTGTACAAACGATTGATTATCAGTTACCAAATATTTTCTGTGTGTTTTAAGATCCCAGATACAAGAGGGTCTGAAGCGCTTGCGGGAAGTAAACCCAGCAGGTGAAACCTACATGCATGAAGGAATAAAAGCGGTCAGTTTACTCCTACAAATAAATCCAATTACAGCCCATAAGCTTTTTACAGATATGCACACGATTGTGCCATTGAGATGTGACGAAACGTTTCGTGTCATTTGAACCTCAAGGCCTCGGATCAGATACAGACCCAAACGACCAAGTCCTCGAGCATCATCCTGGCTTTGACGGACGGGAAACTTGAAGTTTACGTTCACGAGCTCACCGTGAAACAGGTGAGACTGATATCGTCAAACAGTTGTACATGTTTTCTTGTGTCAGTGTTAACTCTGCTGTCAAAACAGAATTCATGCTGGTTCCCAAAAAGCTCATGTAGCACTTGTCAGTTTATTTTTACTTCGATTAGGTTAGTTTAACACTTTCCTTTTTATCATATTTTTTGTTACGCTAATTTATTTAATTAGGGACATATTCATAATTTTTTTTCTTAAATGTGATTTTAGAGCCTGGGCACCCTGCATGTATTGAGTTATTTTCTTTACATCCGACCTGCTGCACATCATCAACACACAATGTGTTTGTTCTGCAGGCTAATGAGGCGAGGAAATTCGGCGCCCGTGTTTACTGTGTGGGGATTAAGGACTTCGATGAGCAGCAGGTAAGAAAGTGTTAGTCTTAATCTGCTGCAGTCAAAACACCAATGAAGTCTGTCGCTGAATAGCAAATTTCATATCAACATGTTGCCATGTTGGAAGAGTGTCAAGAATGGTAAACACATGTAATGTGAGTGCCATCACCTGTATGGAAAATCCACGTCTTAAAGTGATATAAATACAAACTCTCTGAAACCAATCACCACGCAGCAATATCCACCTTTCAGATGTTCATCATGTTTCATGATGCTATAAATAGTCAGTGTATATATATATAGAGAGGTTTACTCCTTGACGCAGCGGCCGCGGGTTCGACTCCGACCTGCAGCCCTTTGCTGCATGTCGTTGATATTTTTTATGATCTATTTAAAATAAGGACCAGGAGAAAAATATATTAAATTTAAACATTTTTATTTTAAACTTAACCTTCCTCTGATTATAATCCCCTCAATTATAAAAGCAGAAATGTCAACACAACCATGGAAATCACTCAAATAATTAAAATGTAAACATAAGTCTAAAATCACAGTGAAGAAAGAATAAGTAAGAACTGCTTAATAAGGTGTAATAAAATGGTGCAAAGTGTTAAATATAAACATAGAGAAACCTGAAACCTGAGAAGAACAATTTTCTGCAGGTTTAGTGCTAGGTTGGTAACCTGGCTTCTGGACAGTGCTCAGCACGTCTGCCTCCGTTATTTCTTTGTAGCGTTTAGTAAGGCGCTGAGGCAGAGTACCTCTCCATGGCGGTCTGCTGCGTGTAGCGGCAGCTGCAGATGTTGTTTGCGCGTTGCTGGCGAATACGGTTGCTCCAAAGTGTGAACGCGGCTAAGGTGGTAAAACAAGTTTGCGGTAGTGTTGGTGGGGACGACGGTCAGACTTATAAAATCCCCAAAACTGCCATACTGACTTTTCCTGTTTTATCAACAATTTCCTGCGCTTCGCTGCGCGCACTCACTTTCCACTTATCGCCCACGCGCCGCGGTTCTGTTGATTGTAGAATCCAACACAACGACAGCGATGTGGCGCAACCAAACATGATACTGTTACATGATTGGCTGTTAGAGTGTCACTCCCTACGTTGCTAGGTTACCAGAGAGTGAGTGCCTTTGTTCATGCAACCAAACTTGCTTCGCAACTTCTGGTTTCTTCCGAAGAAGAAAAACAAGTTATCGAACGTTTTATCGAACGCATTTTCTATTGATATTGATTACGTGTCTATCGCGATACATATCGTTATCGTTTTATCGCCCAGCCCTAGTCCTGTCAATAAAGGCCTAAAAATGCCCAAAAAAATAATCTTAAAAAAAAACAATAGTCAATGTTTTGTAGAAAGAATGTGAAATATGCTGCTTCCAGTTGAGTTCTGGAGCTCCCAGGATAGCTGTATCTGTATATTTTAGAAATGTCTTCAGGATAAAGTCTGAGTTTTAGTTTAGTTTATGGTTTTCCATTTAGCTACAGTGATTAGCGATTGCTTTTATACAGTTTTTATTAAAGGATTTGCACCAATTAGGTAAGAACAAATGACGACGTATGATTGTTCCAACACACGAGTTAATGACATTGCACAAACTGAACAAACAAATAAACTAAACTAAAAACAGACCAATTGAATACTAACAATATTACAAAAAAATGTGCAGACATGAACAAAAACCAAGACAGTACATCAATATCATACAACAAAATGTAAGTGTGGTCTGTCAAATAGTTCTGCATTTACATTTACATTGGTTTAGGATAGGAGTAGTCAAATTCTCTGATATAGTTTTTTAGTCTGATATTTGTTCCATTTTGCAGAACTTCTGTAAATGACCACATGTTTTCAAAAGATGGTTTTGGGCCTACGAAATTCTTCCTAAGAATCTAAGCGACTGAGCATCGATGTGTAAAGTGTAAACATGGCTTCAGTCAGATAAGTCTTCACTAATATCCCAATAAAAATCAAAATATTGCACTGTCTCCAGTACTTTCCAAGACTGTAGTTTCTTGTTGGATACTATTTAGATGTAGACAGGCCAGCAGGGTCATCTATCCACGAATCTGTTGAAAACTGATGTGTATTGGAAAAGGAGGCTGGGATTCTCAGTGAAGTGCTATACCCGAACGTGTAACTATTAAAGCGTACTGTGAACATTTGCATGTTGTGTGCATTAAAGGTGTCATTTACGTTGGCTGTTAAATCAGTTATTGGCCTATCCCACTGTTCACACTGTTTGGAAGTCAACAAATGTAATCAGCCAGAAAAACAATCTGATCACTACTTTATTTATTATTTGTCTCCGCAACATATAATCTTCACTCCATAAAATGATATCAGAATGTCTGAGCTGCACTGAAGTCAGAATCTCTCCTCCTCATGTCAGTGATTTCTGTACGTTTTGCTGTCTCTCTTCCAACATGGTGGCCTGTCCCTTGTAACCATGGGTAACCATCCTGTGATGAGCTCTTATTAAGTCAAAAACAAAGGCAATATTTCTCCCAGTTTGTGTTGCAGTGAATTTTTTCATTTTTTTTCATGGTTGAGCAAAGTGTTTGCCACAGTCATGCCATCTGCTATGTCTCCTCCTGCCCATGGTATGAAAGGAAAGACAGTGCTCAGTCATAAAGAGGAAAACCGAAAAAGAAGAAAGCAGCTTTAAATCAGTGCACTCAGTACTTCTTGTTAACTCATCTCTTTGATGAAACCGGCAGCTTGCTGATATTGCGGACACCAAGGACCAAGTGTTTCCTGTCAAAGATGGCTTCCACGCACTCAAAGGCATCGTCAATTCTGTAAGTGCGCCTACTTTGTGTGTCTGTGTGTGTGTTTGTTTTGTGTGTGTGTGTTGGTCTGTGAGTTTAAGTCAGCTCAGGTTTGAGGTGTGTATGTATGAGTTTAATAAGTAGAATTTAACACTTAGGCACAAAATTGGTCTTCATTGAAAGTAAAAAAAATAAATATATATATATTTTAGATATAATTGAAGGTGCTACCATGGCGCCTATTGTTGGTTAATTTGGGAATCAGTTTCCTGCCTTTTGCTTTATGGAAGTTGGTCACAAATTCTAAGCAAAACCTCAGTGAATTTCCTGCTAAGCTGAATGGAAAATGTCTGTGGAAATAACTGCTCCTTGTGTCCTCCGTTGGTAGACGAAGAAGGAACTATCTTCGCCACTCGGTAGCAAATTAAGATGCTAGAACTAGAGCAGCTTGACAGTAAGTCACTGTCCATATGACCTCCTCTTCACAGTGTTTTTATTGTGTTGAGTGTCAGAAACTCAGTGCAGCAGCAGCGCTTTGATACAATTCATTCTTTTTTTTCATGCTATTTTCGATGAAAACTTCAGAATGAAAGGCTGCGCAACGCATCAAACCCATCCGTGTAATGCTCTAATCAGTGAATAGAGTCCCCTAAACAGTGTTTATTCAAAGTTTCCCATGCAGCCTCCTTGTTTTGCTGCCAGCCAATTAGTGATACTTTCCATTTGCTGCAGCTTTTAGCCTAAACGCTGTCAGCCAAGGCGGGGGTTTGTATGGCAACATTTTTATATGAATCTGAGCCCGGAGCCCCGCGGAGCACTCTGACCTGAGCTGGACTTACATCTGTGTCAAAGCCGACAAGGCCGGCCGGGTTTCAGAAAAAGAGCAGAACTACACGAAGCTGTCAGACATGCAGCTGGAGGGACGCAGAGCTAAAGGGTGTGTCTTATTTCTGTTGTGGGATCCATCGCACAACAACTATGATTGATTATGTTGCTTTTAACATGACTGTCAAGTGAAGGAGTGTCTAACTGTGGCTCTGTCTGTTGTCTCACAAAATGTGAAAGTGGAACGACGCCTATATATATATATATATATATATATATATATATTCCCAAGAATGCATGACCCGCAAATGTCATCTAGAATGCCTTAAACTGAGTCTTGGTAATGCATCTTTGATATATTTTGCAGCAAAATTATGAAAAAAAAGTGATAAACAAAGCCACCAGGATTGATTTGAAACGGGTGTAATATTTGTTGGATCATTATAAAGCATGAGTAACCATGACTAGCACCCTGAAAAAGGCAAAAGGGGAAAAAAAAATGACACCCAACTTCTGACCGAGAATATTATCATCTCTAAGGAGCATGTGAATCCAGCTTGTAATTATTAACATTAGAATGTCTTTAAAGCCTCCGATGGGCTGGGTTTGATTATTTATAATTAGAAGAAAATATGCTTTGTGCTGAGCTAGGAAGATATTTTATTTTTTATTTTGAGAGCATGCACACAGTCTTTTTCACAAGGTCGTCCTTCCCCTTAGTTATTTATATATATATATATTTTCTTTCTGTCTTTCCAAAATGTTTTAAAGCCTACACAACAACAAAACCGCTCATCCCCTCAGTCCTTCGGAGGCTCTGAGCACAGTGATGCTTCCAGCATCCAAATGAAACGCGGAGCATTCTTCTCTGATTAGTAATACTGGATTCCTCACTAGCTGGCCTCCTCACTCCTCTGTTGGATTTCGAGGATTTGAGATCATCTGTGCAGCCTTTTGCTGCAGGATCCGCCCTGCCTCTGTGACCAGCACGACAAAAACTCACAGAAAGAGCTCGGCAAAGTTGTGTTTCTGCACCCTGTTGGGCCTTTTTTTTTTTTTTTCCTGTTCCACGCTCTTGTCTTTGTTGTCTGAGCTGCAGGCCTTTTGGGAAAACCCCAAATTGCAAAGTAGCCACATCGTTATCGTTAACTTCCTTTGGCTACTGAACACATTCAGCCGAGTTTAGCAACCTGTACAGTTTAGCAACCCGACTTAAACGTGTTTGGATGTTGTGACGCATTCCTGTTAAATAACGTATGATAGAAATACCCTTATGAACCTTTCCACCTAAATATTTCCACTAAATGACAAAGCCAGCCTCATTCTTTCGGAAAGCCCACTAGTTACAATGCTGGCTGAGAGATTCGGATGACTTTGGGTATTTGGACGACTGCCTCCTTTTCCTCCTGCAGCCTGTAAATAATGTTGTTGCTAGATCCCAGAGAAATAAATAGCTGCTGTTTGAGTTCAACCAAACTGAGGCCTCTAATCTCAGCGTTCAAAGCTTATATTTTATTGTCTCAAACCCTGATGAATTACTTAATTTACCCAAAGTTCCAAAGAGTATAAGTGCTACTTTTCCACATGGCAAATTTCCCATTTTGGTGCAGAACTTTTCACATTTCTACACTTAATGGGAAAACAATGTCATTCCTCTGGTCCCTTTATCATTTTAAGCTTAGGCAGGCAAACAGTCAATTTTTTTTCGTTTCCTTTTTTCTCGGGCACTGCCAAGGAAGTAATTAGACGGGGAAAATAGTGGCACAGAGGAACAGCAGCAGATCCGTTTCCTCCCAGCTGTCATCTACAACCCTCTCCCCTTTTAACGATTCCATATCAAACCATCATATTTAATAAGGCCGCTGTAAACACTTCCCTCTTCCTCTCCTCAGATTGAAGTTTCACCCAACATTAAATGAAAGGTTCAAGTGTCCTATATTGCAGTTAATATGCTTCTTTTTACTGACTGTGTACTGGGATTTGCATAGTTTGTCCTTTGTTGATTTATTGAATCACAGCGGATACTGCAGCGCTATGACAGTGGGCTCACACAGGCCTCTTTATATGATAATGCAGGATCCCGGAGGTTTTAATAGAACTGAGAAATGTAATAGTCTTGCATAATTTTCCCATAAAGGCTGACACAGCTGCCGTTTCTCCCTCGTGTTCTCCTCGCCGCTGATATTCAGCGCCCTCCTTTAGCCGCCAGGCCCCGGTCAGGAGTGAGACATTTCTCAGGTGTTGCACCCTAATCTGTTTTCTAAACTTGACAGAGCTGATAACGGCCAGGACTTGATGTATTTATTCTTGGCCCTCAAGTGATAATGTACCCATTTCATTTTTTTCCCCTCATCCTCCAGATATTAAAGCGATCGTGCACAGAGATCCTGAGTGTGGAGCCCTCCAGTGTCTGTGTGAATGGTGAGTGGATCCTCCTGCTACAGACAGTCCCTGGAGCTCTGCACAGATAGCTTCATTCTGTGCAGGATTCCCTCTTTTTACTGTTTGCTTACTGAACTTATGACATTATTCCAGGAGGAAATATTTCTCAGTTTCAAGCAGTGGTGAGTTAGCAAATCTGCTTAGAGACGGGCAGTCATTGGACACTCAAACTCCCCACGGAACCTCAGATCATTTCAATTATTTCTTATAATTATTATTATTTTTAATCCCTTTTATTCCACCTAAATCAGTGGTTCTCTGTAAAAATAAAGCAATGTGTACTTGGTAACCTCAAAACATGAAGCTATATAATGCTTCTCAGGCTAGGTCATGGAGTATTTAGAGGCCTAAAGTAATGAAAATATCCATTATTTCATGTGAAAAAACCTAAAACGTGTATGTTTTCTGTTTTATCCTTTTTAATTGTCCCTGATTATGTCCCTGTTGCGATCCCCAGGTTGGGAACCACTGGTGTAAATAACATGCCTAAACATCCACAAAAAACTCAAAATCAGTGAAAACGAAAGTTACAAATGTAAACACAGTTCTGTGAATCCCGGAATGGCGCCAAAGGCTCCGGCGGTCCGTGAGATAGAACAAACACTTTCAAGTGTTGAAGTAATGACGTCCAGCTGTGCAAAGCCCACCATGAGATACACAAGTTAGAACATGAAGTTCAAACATTGTTCTTGTTTTTATTCAAATATAATTTGGAAAGGAATACATTTGCTACTTCTCCTGCCGGCCATCTGTTAACATGGATATTGCTCGGTCGTCACGTGAACTACAACATTGTAAAATTTTATATCACTGCACCAACTTGAGTCTATAGATCTGTTTTAATTTCTGTTCATACTTATGAAACTTTTCATAGTACTAGCAGTCCGAGAAAGTTCTACATAGTACTATTTTCCCGAACAGTGGGCAGTAAAAGGTTATTTCAGGCAGGCACATGGGAACTTTTCTTTGCATACTAAACAGTTTAAGAAAACTTTAGTTTATTAGAAATAATTAAAGAATTATAAATAATATATAATATATTTTATTCAAATATAATTTGGAAAGGAATACATTTGCTCCTTCTCCTGCCGGCCATCTGTTAACATGGATATTGCTCGGTCGTCACGTGAACTACAACATTGTGCAACAACCAACGTGAGTCTATAGATCTGGTCGTAAGTCTATAGATCTGTTTGAATATGCAAAGAATATGATCAATAATAGTTCTACAGAACTTTAGTTAACCCTTATGTTGTCCTTGGGTCAAATTAGACCTGTTTCTTTTAAGCAAATTGCCCCAAAATAACATAGATGCGTGGATGTACGTTGTATGGAACCCATGCAACAAGTTCATGGTGGACGGGAAGACAACACAAGGGTTAAGGGGAACCTTTATCATATCAGCAAATAACAACATGATGTCAGATAATATCAGGATGCTGTTGGTGTGCAGTAGTAATACAGGAGAAAGTCCTATATACTATATAAACTACTGTATATGTAGGTTGCTCCTCCCAGTCTGATCTCCCATTTGTTTACATTCCACAGAGTCCTTCGACATCGTTCTCAGAGGGAACGGCTTTGCTGTCGGCCGCAGCAACGAAGGCGTCGTCTGCAGCTTCATAGTCGGCCAGCAAACCTTTAGTAAGTGGTGGAAATCATCAGCAGTGACTAATAGTACCCTTTGCATTCATTTGGTTCTATCTACAGTCTCTTAACCACAGATCAGGCTCCTGAGGCTGAATTTAAACTTCAGCTTAAATTGTTCATTCAGCACAGCTCTGATATTCTTTGATATTCTCTAATCGCTATGAACAAATGCAAGGAAGCCAAATGCTGAGTCGCATAATAATTCTTGTCTGGCTCTCATTAATACGTGCTCTAAGTTGGTATCTCAAAGAATGCATAAATAAAAATAGTCAAACTGGATTTTATGGGTGTTGTTTTGACAGTAAATAAATCATAAATCTACGTCAGGCTGGGCAAGCACGAGCACGGAGGACAACAAAAGCCAGTAAAGCAAAGAAAGAAAAATAGCTTATTAGTATTTGTGGAGATTTAGTCAAAACCCAAAATGCAACTCTGTAGCTTGTGCTTTTGGAAGAAGCAGGATGTTTATAAATACAACTAAAAATCATTTACATTTCATACAATATCTCTGTTGAACACTGCTGTTAGTTTATCAGATGTGAGCAGAGATTTGACTGGATGAGGAAACTGCCCTAAGTGAGCTGAATTCTGACCTGAAGTTAAAGTCGTCTGTGTCAATAAAGCTTCATCTTTTTCACCAAAAAGACCCACATGGTCCACACTGCCTCACATTAGTTACACATCTGATCGTCACACATATCCTACAGTTCGCCTCTAGCCAATGATGTCCACAGCAACTAAGAGAAAGGATTCATTGCTACTAAATTGATCAAATAAAGTCATTAGTGCAGTTCGAATGTCATGCATTGCCGATAAATCTGCAAAGGCTCTAATGTGCACTTTTTCTGCAGAACTTAACTTTCTGAAGGGGACAAAAAACTGGAACATTGAAACTCCGCAACATAGTCGCCCTCCAACGTGGTTGAAGTTTTTCCAAAAGCAGTAGTTCCCAAAGTGGGTCCCTTGAGGACGACCCAAGGGTGCTGCAAGATTTATCATAGCATTGTTCATTAATTGTGCGTTTTTAACAACATTTCACCACATGAAAAGATGGACACCATTAACTACGTTTTATGTTGTGGTTTTAAACCTGTCAAAATAGAATAAAACAACAATGAATATCAAAATCACCGTATTAAAATACGTCATAGTAACACAACACGCTTTCTGACTGGGGTTTTTCACGAGCTCAGCAGTCGGAGAAATAGTGACCGTCAGATCGAGCGACGGCAAGACGTGATACGATAAACAGAGCTCAAAGAGTTAACGCAGTCTGACCAGACTAAATCTGAGCCGACCAACAAAAACTCAAATCACACCAAACGCTACTCGGCTAACGGCTTAACGGACAGGTTTTGGCTGCTTGTGGAAGACAGGTATGCATCGTTGTCCGATCACTGTGGTATTGCGCGTTAACCAACATCAAAGGTGATCCGGCCTGTGGGTTGTTCGGTCTCTCTCCACATCTACTTATTCAACTTGTGAGTTGATGGTGGGGGTTTAAAGGAAGGATATGACAAAACAAACCCCTGTCCCGACATGTCTGTTATCTCTTAGCAGCTGCCTATCTATGTGATCAGAACAGAAGAAAGGAGGCTATGTAGGTCACTGGGCTCCTTATTTTGAGCTTGCAGTCTGTTCTGTCGAGAAATCCTTTTTCAGGAAGCAAACAGGATTTGGCACCAAGAGCCAATCTTTTCAAGCTCTCATTTGGCCGTGGGATCTGTGGGATCGAATACTGCCAATGACAACACTTCCCTCCTTGACAAGTTATTTTTTGATTTTCCAACATTTCAACTTGACTAAAACACTTGAGCATATATATATAATATATAATATATGTGTGTGTGTGTGTGTGTGTGTGTGTGTGTGTGTGTATATATAATATGTGTGTGTGTGTGTATATATAATATATGTGTGTGTGTGTGTGTGTGTGTGTGTGTGTGTGTGTGTGTATATATAATATGTGTGTGTGTATATGTTTCCCTTTTAAAAAAAGAACTTCATCCGAATCAGGAAGTGGCTATTAACAGATGTCTTCCTGTTAGTCCTTTTCTCAGTTTAGGCTGTCTCACATTCGCCCACTTGGGGCTATTTATTCCCTTATTGGCTTTTGCATGTGTTCAGCCCAGACCTTTCCAACAGTGGGGCACCTTATAATTATGGACAGGCATCATGGCAGCTATGGAACACACACACCACATATGTGGAACAGATGCTACAGTCTTCTCCATCACCAAACCAGTTGGAACCCTGAGCAGACAAGCAGAAAAAAAAAATATCAATAATATGAACGACCTCAGTGGCTGAAGATTCTTCAGGCCTCTGTCAACCTGTGTACACACACACACACACACACACATACATACACACACACACTTCCTCTCTCATACTTTACCTGCATCAGGACATGCATGCGCACACAGACAATACATCACATACACACATAATCCAATCTATCATCTCTTTCTCTTTTGTAACCTTGATGCAGCTCACAGCGATAGACTGCTGAAATATCAAACATATGACACAAATTTTTTAATACTTTCCTAATTGCCAAATTAATGAATACAATTTAAGTTTGGAGTTCATATGTGTATTGTTAGCTTATTGAGCTCTTGAAGTTAAAAGGCTCTTTCTGCCTAAATTTGCCAAAACTGAGTTGATAAGATATTGCTCATAATAACTGTGGCTTTCTTTAACATAAAATATGTAGGGTTTAAATATTTCAAAACAACTACATTTTTTTTTGCCAGTTGGGATTACAAATCTGTGATCAGTTATTATCAGTATCAGTATATATATATATATATATATATATATATATATATATATATATATATATATATATATATATATACACACAACACCCACACACACACACACACACACACACACACACACACACACACACACACACACACACACACACACACACACTCTCAAAGGATTATTAGGAACACTCTACTAAGACCATGTTTGACCCCTTTTTGTCTTCACAACTGCCTTAATTCTTCGTGGCATTGATTCAACAAGGTGCTGGAAGCATTCTTTAGAAATGTTGGCCCATATTGATACGATAGCATCTTGCAGTTGATGGAAATTTGTGGGATGCACATCCAGGGTACAAAGCTCCCATTCCAGCACATCCCAAAGATGTCCTATTGGGTTGAGATCTGGTGACTGTGGGGGCCATTTTAGTACAGTGAACTCATTGTCATGTTCAAGAAACCAATTTGAAATGATTCGAGGTTTGTGACCTGATGCATTATCCTGCTGGAAGTAGCCATCAGAGGATGGGTACATGGTGGTCATAAAGGGATGGACATGGTCAGAAACAATGCTCAGGTAGGCTGTGGCATTTAAACAATGCCCAATTGGTACTAAGGGGCCTTAAGTGTGCCAAGAAAACATTCCCTACACCATTACACCACCACCACCAGCCTGCACACTGGTAACAAGGCATGACGGTACATGTTCTCATTCTGTTTACGCCAAATTCCTACTCTACCATCTGAATGTCTCAAAAGAATTCGAGACTCATCAGACTAGGCAACATTTTTACAGTCTTCAACTGTCCGATTTTGGTGAGCTTGTGCAAATTGTAGCCCCTTTTTCCTATTTTTAGTGGAGATGAGTGGTACCCGGTGGGGTCTTCTGCTGGTGTAGCCCATCCGCCTCAAGGTTGTGCTTGTTGTGGCTTCACAAATGCCTTGCTGCATACCTCGGTTGTAACGTGTGGTTATTTGAGTCAAAGTTGATCTTCTATCAGCTGGAATCAGTCGGCCCATTTTCCTCTGACCTCTAGCATCAACAAGGCATTTTCACCCAGAGGACTGCCGCATACTGGATGTTTTTACTTTTTCAGACCATTCTTTGTAAACCCTAGAAATGTCTGTGTGTGAAAATCCCAGTAACTGAGCAGATTGGGAAATACTCAAACCAGCCCGTCCGGCACCAAGAACCATGCCACGCTCAAAGTTGCTTAGATCACCTTTCTTTCCCATTCTGACATTCAGTTTGGAGTTCAGGAGATTGTCTAGACCTGGACGATACCCCTAAATGCATTGAAGCAGTTGCCATGTGATTGGTTGATTAGATAATTGCATTAACGAGAAATCTTACAGGTGTTCCTAATAATCTTTAATATATATATATATATATATATATATATATAGTTCAAGAAATGCTTATGAAAATAAAGCAAAGTTTTTGGATTCTGTTTAGTAAATACAGGTTTTAATGCTGCTGTCATTTACATTTGGTCCTTTCCTGATGCAATGCTTATTGAGAACACATTCTGACACACTTGTTTTGTCTTCTGTTTTGTGTTTTTCACAGATCATAAGCCGAGTGTGGTGCGTAATGATTATCTGCTGTGTCCTGCACCGAAGCTCTATGAAGTGGGACAGTAAGTAGCCAGTGGGTTTTCTATTGGAGGAAAGTGCCGGTGGAGCATATTTATGTTGCATACTTTACAGTGCATACTTAAGGATGCACTGATCCAATATGGATATCCGATATTGGGCAGGTACTACCATGTAAATATAGACAATGTAAATATTAGCCACTAAATAGATTTAATATGTTTTCCTATAACTCACTATGTTGACATAGAAAGAAGAAAAGCAGTATTGTCTTGTGTAAATGTCTGGACTTTGTGTTTTTCAGCTGCGTCTAGAAATCAAGAAGCTTATCTCAGTGAACAGTGTCTTTTGTAAAACTACACACACACACACACACACACACACACACACACACACACACACACACACACTCTAACACAGATACTTCCTCTCTCTTACTATACCAGCATCAGGACTTTTCAAACCAATTTTATTTCCCCTTTTCTTTAAACATTTTGTCGTTTTTGTCCTCCGCTCTTTTGTGTTTTTGTTCTTTACGCAAATCACCCGTATCCCTCTTATATTTAGATATGATGCTTCAATCCTTTTGGTTTCTTGTGTTCTTACACGCACACTTTTTCCTTTTTTCTTTTTTGCAAATAAACAACTCCTAAATCTATAGATTAGCTCTATGTAACAACAGTAGATGTAGGGATGAGGAGTTTGGTGTAGCGTAGGACGCAGTAAACATTGTAGACGTAGCCCGACAGAAAAACACCCCATACATACAACCCAGAAAGATTTAAGTGCAAACAGTGTAAATATGCATTTATTCCTGGCTGCCTAGCTATTGTTTGATTTTAACCTCATCTCTTATAATCCCAAACCATAACAGATGATAGCTAAGGCATTGTAGATGGAACAACAGATTTGAATGTCCTCGATGACTCCAATCCAATCAAAAATGTATGATTATGAGTGCCGCTGGCTCCTGAAGGTTTTTCAGCTCTAAAACAGATTATGTATCATATGATGACGGCGATGCTGTAACTACAAATCAACTTGCACCTCACCTCAGATAATCCTCTCATTTTAAACTGCTCATGGTAACATGTTTTTCTGACAGATGCTGACCAACAGTACTGAAAGAGGAACTTTTGAAAGGATATAAAATATGAATTTAGACGTACTTTCATGTTTTAAGTTCTGTTTGTCTTTATGCCTCCGCGCAGGCGACAGCCGTGGCCAGAGGAGTTATGTTTTTGACTTGGGGCGTCCGTCCGATTCTCGTGAATGCGATATCTCAGGAATGCTTTAAGGGAATTTCTTCAAATTTGGCACAAACATCCACATGGATTTAAGATTTATTTTATTTTATTAGGATCCCCATTAGCTGATGCAGAACATCAGCTTTTCTTCCTGGGGTCCACACAAAACATAAAAAAACATGACAGCAGATAAGATGTTTTCAGACAAAACAACCACATAAAAAAAAAAAATAATAGTATAACTAACAGTATTCTTTCTCGCAAACATAACTATACATATTCCTCTCTTCATATACTCATATATATTACACTAAGCACTGAATATACAAAAGTGAAATCTTACAACAAATTCGTATACATATAAATATTCCTATACATAAAAAATGAGGATTGTGAGCTAAAATAAGACATTTGTGGCCATAACTCAAGAATTCATATGCAAATTTTGATATTTTAGAAAGAATTCTAATAGGATAAAGTGATGGCATTATATAATCGGAAAATAATAAGGTCAACTTCACTGTGACATCATAATGTTCTGCAAAATCACTTTTCTGGTCATTAATATAACGCCACAACTCGGGAATAGAAGAGAAGACATTTGGTCAGATACTGAATTGGTGACACTAATCTAGAAACTGTGGTGATTGTTTAGATATTCTGTGCTGCCGGGTTGAACGTGTGTGAGGCGTTTCGCCAGAAAATACACTTAATACCTTTTGGTTAAATTGCTTCAAAATCTTCACTACATATATCATATGAGTGTGGACAGATATGGATGTAAACTGCAATTCGACCGGTTGGCGGAGGCATACAACCAAGAGACGGTAATTCTCGTTGTATGTCCCTATTCAATCAAACATATTGCATGAATGAACAGATCTTTAGTTTTTTAATATTACACGTTATTGCATTTAAAAAAAAAACTTTTGTTATTATTTCTAACTTTGAGAATGCACACATTATTACATGCTGACTAGTGTGATATTTAATGCATGTCCATAGGAATTATCACTGAGAGTCAATATTGTATTTTTTGAAAAGATAATGGTATTGTTCTTTTGCATGCTTATCTAGGTGCGAGTCATATTTAATGTACAGTATTAAGGAAATAAGGAATAATAAGGTAATCACAAACACACAATAAACCCTCCTGAAGTGAAGATAGTCAAAATATTTAGTGGGTAAACCTGGTTTAAGGAGAACGCTTCTGCATTGTTTTTATTTTAATGGACCTTCTATTTTATGACAATGCGCAAAATTCGGACAGATTATTGTCAGTTTTTGCCTTTTGATGCAGTTTGCATGTGCAGATTGTGCAGCCTCTAAGAAGTTTTGTAGCTTCAGAGTTCTTTCTTTCTTTTCTTTTTTCATTTTGTTTTACAGCAGGTCACTGCTTCTTTTCATCCAGCTGCTAGCAATGCTGTATTTGATACTTTTTCTAGCTGGCGTGTACTGAAAATTGCATGTAAACACTCAGCACTCAGGAAATAAACACACAAATCATTTGATGGATTGAAGGAAAAAATATATTGTCAACAGTTGTTGGCGAGATACCTGAGTAGAGAAGCTAGTTGCCCCCCTTACTCTGCTAATTTACTTTCACATGCATCACTTTCAGTAAAATAGGAAATTCCCACAATGCAGTGGAAGTGCAACCACCGGGTTTTTCTCACATTTTAATACAACTGGGCTTAGAGTAGTAACTACTGGACTTACTTCTTGCTTTATCCAGAAATCAGCTTTATCAACCAACTCGCCAAGGATGCACTAAAAAGATGATCTGGATCGACTACATCTGTAAGCCAGAGGCCTACAGCGCCTGCTACAACCTGATAGGACCTGAGCTGATGCTACGGGCACGCCATTTGCAAAAGGCCTGCTTGATTAACTCTTGGCTGCCGATGGTGACCCATTAAGTAGTTAGCTGGTACGGGCGGTGAGTAAACACATCTGCTGGAGGGGCTTTAAAAGGATGTGCGACAGATGCAGCCATTCCCTTTTCCACGCTCTCCATTTAAATAATTCACCATGCACTGACAATCCCTGCACCCAGGACCACCTGCATGGAACAGCAGAGCCTGGAAACTTCCGTCTCCGTCCATCTGTCTGCTTCTGCTCCATCACCGCTACCGGCGCACAGGGCACTCCGTTAACACGGCTCTACTCAGCCGAAAAAGAATCGCCTTTTCACTGCGCATTCCTTCTCCACGTTTCCCCTTTTTTATTTTTTTTTTTAAAACCATGTTTTATACACGCGAGGCCTTCTCCTCGGTGCTGCTTGAACTTCTGTCTTGACCTCATAAACATGGTTTGCTAGGGAACACATTCAGATGCAGCAGTCACCCGAGTTTAGGTGCGCAGCTGCAGCTTTCTGTCCCAGCGGGGAGCTTGGAGCAGGCGGCTCCACATTCAGCCTCGATGTCCAGGAATCACCGTGTCCTCAGTTGGTCATCGAGCGGTGTAGGAGCACTCACGGCGGAGGCATCATCTGTGCTGACAGCTGCGTCATCAGGCTCGAAACACTGGCATCTGCTGATGCCCCCCCACACACACACACACACACACACACACACCACCACCACCCTGCTACCTCCCCCCCTGTGTATCCCCAATAGGAGTCCCAGCATCCCCTGCTGGGGCGTCGATCGAGCGGTTAAGTGGCTGCGCTCTTGCTGCAGCATGTCCTCACCTGGTGTTTTCACAATAACAGTGGAGGGCAAAAAACAACTGAGGAGGAAGTCGACACCTGCTTTACAAAGCAGGTAGAGTAGCTAATGCTAATGCTCGTCAATAATTAAACGCACTGTCCCAGGGCTGCTGCTAGCAGAGGCATCATTCCATCTGCTCCAGTGTGGGTATGGAGATGTCCTGTTGTTTGATTGTCCTCCATGTTGTGGGACAGACATGTTGGATGTGCAGTGATTGCCACATGATGAAATTGGAACTAGCTTTCTTTGATTGAAGGATGCAAGGAGCAGCGTGTCAGCTTCAGATCTTACAGTAAATGCGCAATGTCGGACGATTCAAACTCTTTAGTTTTCGAAAACCAAAAATGATCAATAAACTGAAAGATACAATTCTGAAATTTCTAGGTGACAATCTTATGGTCCAACACTTTCTCTAGATCAACTGAAAAGCTAATCTATACAAGACTAAGATTCAATTTTAGTTGAAAAATCTCCTTATCAGACATCTATTTTGTGGCATTTCTCGAATGCACAGGATGCTTGTTTTAGCCAGCTGACTACAAATCACGTTTAGTTTACATCTCGACATTTTTGGCTTGTGACCTATTGAAATGATATAATGTCCATTTGTGACCGCTCATCACTGGTTATGCTTTTATTGTGGATATTATAAGCAGTTCAACAGAGAGTTTTTTTATTTTTAAGGGTTTTCAAGGCCTGAACGTACCCAGCAAGTCTGAAAAATAAACAGAATTTTGAGTAACGATTGTTTTCCCTTTCTCACCCGTTTTAATCATTGTGTGAGTTATCTTGAGAGACTGTTTGAAAGAAAACTTTACATCACAGCTGATCAGTTGTAAATCATGCAGCTGGGTTTCCATACATTTCTGTATGATCTGAAAATGTACGGTAAATGTAAGTTTTGCAATGTTCTAAATTGAACTAGTCGGTTAAAAGGTTAAGATGTGTGGTTAAGAAGTTGTATCGTGCAACACACTGGTATGGTCCTTGCCAGAAAAAAATCACTTTCATTGTGTAGCATCAGTCAGTTTGTTAGAGTGCTTGTCACTCTTTCCAAATGGTGGATGTCTCACAACTTCTCATCTGGTCCCCAGGCTTCAGGAGGCAGCCGAATTTCCTCCCCTCCGTCAGAACTTCTGCCACACAAACTGGTGCAGAGTGATGACTCCTGGATGCCGAGTGACAGGCCTTGCATATGCTCTGCCGTGAATTATTCAGCCTCCTCAATTTTCACATCTTTAAGGGAAGTTTGAAAGCCATTAGCGTCACCATTGTCAGCCGCTCCAGCTGTATCGCATCACCAAAGCTTAGTGTCACGGTGGGCTTACTTTGTGACAGATTATAGCGAGCCCGGGGACAAAGTATTTCCAACGTCGGGCCAGAGATCTGCAGCGGGAAGAAGCCTTCTGCCATTCAACTGGTGTCCCTGGGAGCCTGTGTGGCTTTCTACCCAAATTTTGACTGATCCCTCGGCCCCATGACAATCTGCCCTCTCATCTCCCATTTATTCCAACATAACCATCGACCCACCAAGCAGCTGCAGCCCTTTCCTCAGTGTCACTCACTGGCTTTCACCATGGCAAAGTTAAATGACAGCGAGCGTTGTTTTAAATTATTCATCCAGCTCCTTTTTACATTTTTTTTAAGTCACTTAGTTGCCTTTTTTCCTTCTTTTTAACCCTTTTTTATGCTCTTCATTATCTCTGCCAAGGAAGTTTTTTTCTGCAAGATTAAGGTAAAACAACTGGCTCGATTTTCATGAAACTTGTTAAAAGGGTCCAGCATGGACCAAGAAAGAACCCATGTAATTTTGGAGCGGATCTGCGTTCACGGGGCGGATACACAAATTATTTTTCACTTTCGTTAACATTGCGAGATAAGGCATTTGTGCCGCATTCCTGTGGTGTCGGAAGAATCAGAAAAATAAGTTCCTGACTGGGAAAATTCACACTTTACTAAAATTGTGAATTAGGGCGTGCCTTGGCGAGGTCTGCGCTCTCTGGGTGCCCTTCTAGTTTCCTGTTTGTGCTTGATGTTGCCTATTTAACAATCAGTTATGGCCCTCACTGTGGTTTTGCAACAAGAAAAAAAATTATTTTAGAGCATAAATGTCCATCAACAGATATGGACATGGTAGGCCTTCACAAAAAAGTTACTAACCGTTTTCTATTAGCAATTTATCGGCCAGGTTTTTCTTTTTTTTTTTTTACTCCGTTAAGCAGTTCATCAAACTCACCCATCAAGTTTCCAGAGCAACACGGTGACATCTTCCAATTCCTTATTTGTTTGAACAGTCCAAACCCCAATGATTTTTGATTTACACAAATCTTTGTCATTTTTTTCTTGACAAATGATTTAAACAATTAGGTCATTATCAAAATCGTAGAATAATGTTCTGTCGAGCAGTCATTTTTACACAATGGCACAGAATAACCACTTTAAATAGACGTCACCCAGCTACTAATCATTCTTTTGTTAATCTTCCTGGAGATAAAAGGGTGAAAATAAGAAGAGCATGACTTATGCCTGCGTGCTGGAGCCGATTCTGCCTACTCAACAGTAACTCGCTAAACGTCTCGGAGAGGAAGAAAAAAGGCCTCGCTGACTATGGTTGGGTTGTGGTGCGTTAAGGATGTCCAGCGATGTCAGGCAAGGAGGGGGGTCGGGCGTTCGTTCGTCAGTGCAACTCGCTTGGGAGCTTTCCTCCTTCACACACCGAGGTCCACACCTCCAGCTTGATTAACAACCTGCCCACCATTATCACGGATTGAGAGTGTCAGCTAAATTAGCCTCTCCCCTCACCCATTCAGCACAAGCACTTAGTTAACATGCAAGGACCTGGAACGGCTTCGCCGAGCTGCAGAGGCGTGCAGCGTTCCTTGAATCCACATCGGACACAAAGGGATGTTTTCTGATCGAAACAAACTGGTTCAAACTCGAAATTAAGGAGTTTTTAAATCCTTTAGAGTGCTCTAATTTGTTGGGAATTAAAACC
The DNA here is from genome assembly GCF_010015445.1 of Perca fluviatilis. Lineage (NCBI taxonomy): Eukaryota > Metazoa > Chordata > Actinopteri > Perciformes > Percidae > Perca > Perca fluviatilis. The sequence goes on from NC_053117.1 coordinate 33,548,451, forward strand.
TTCATGATTAAGTAAAGTAGAGAGCACAAAGGTGCCTTCTTGAATGGGCATGCACAGTCCAACCCCCTCTATATAGGTAGGTAGGATCAGGGGCAAACAATTTACACAAACCAAACACCTGTCAGAGAAACGGGGCACAGATCAAAGTCTGTGTGGAATACAGAACACAAAATTGTTTAACACAAAATTTAAAAATGTCTGTACTTGATGTCACTGTGAGGCTGCCTCATCATTATTTCAGTTAAACTCGGTCTAATACAGTTCACTGTGTTTTACCATTGGTTTTTATACTCATTTCTCTGTCTCAAAGTTCGATGGAATTTCTTACGAGCAAGGATGAACATCTCATTGTCAACCCTTATACACCCCACTCCTCTCAATAAAACCTTTCAGACTGTTGCTGTAAGTGCAACAGTGTTAGTGCTCATGGAGTAAACTGTGATGTCAGCTTATCGATAAATAAACACACTTCATAAAATGTCTCTATAACGTCGAAAGCATTCAGAATAATTGTCCTCTACTTGTCCTATTGCTGCTTTAATTGAGCCCGGAATTTGTTTAATGTCTGGTTTATTAATGACTCTGCCCAGCTAAACCATCCCTTACAAATAGATGAAATGGTATAAATGAAAAAGAACTCTTGATCACAGCTAAGACTTTCATTTAAAAAGTGACTTGAATAATAGCATAATAGAATAAACAAATAACGAAATAAAAGAGGGAAAAAAGATAAGCATCAACAAGTTGAGTTAAGTGTCAAAGTTCATCTGGTTTTAAAGCTCTATGAATTGAATTTTAAATATTTAGCATGGGTAGATTAGGAAAGGTGCAAAGAAGTCAGTTTAGAATATTTAGAATCTGCTGCATAGTAATGGACACAAGGTCTGGTTGCTCATCTGTTCTGAACCACAGGAGAATTGGTGGCCCAAGGCACAGCCTCGGGCAAAATCCAAAGCAAAGCAAAGAGCTCTCTTGTTATTATTCCGCAGCACCAGTTTTTATGCAGGCCTCCCCTGTACGCTACCACACACTCACAGCTGGCCCCTTACACACAATACCACTATGCGTACGTCTTTCTCTTCTCTTTTTTTTGTGTTGCAGGGAAGATTTCAGGCGTTCCATATCCTGAATTCTCATTAAACCTGCGGTAATTGGATTGGGCGTAATAGACATATGGAAATTGCGGTGCCGTTCATCATTAGGGTTTTAATTGCCCCTATTTTGGCGTCCGCATTACCCCTCTAAATAAGTCATAGGAGTTCACGAGCCTTGTTACCGCTCGTCAGGTTACCTCATCCACACACGCTGACGGCTGTGATAATGAGAGGATTTCCTCCCTCTGAGTTTGACCATTTAGTTTGTACCCATTGTGTTCTTTACTAAGCCTTGTGCTAATGTGAGCGCTGGACTTGTTACTAATTTTTTTTTCACAGGTATTCCATGTTAAATAATACAGTTTAACTCTTTTTTTTTATTGATATTGGAAAAAAGTAAATCTTAATGCCAACACTTCAGCCAATGTGCCTTTTTTTTTATTTTTTACTTGCAGTATTTGTAGCTGGTTTACTTTTTTTACTCAGAAACATAACAATTTTTGGTTATTATCCCTCATATTTCAGTAATAAAAGAATTGTGACAAAGATATCTACTAAAAGAAAACCTAGACATTCCTTGTTCCTTAGCAATCTTTTTTTTAAATCTATGTAGACTTGATAGACAAAGAATTTTGTCCATACATCTGTCTGCTGATCTTGTCTATATCCAAAAGAAAAAGATAAAAAACTGCAAAAATATAACGATGTGTTTCCCTCCTGGAGATTAAAAAGATATAAACTGAGGCACAATGTTTACAGAGTAACCTTTATGATGGCAGCAACAATATGACAGTAAAATCTAACACAGTCAGC